>NC_090655.1:81367481-81607481 GCF_040937935.1 Hyperolius riggenbachi
GCAGGTACTTGGTGTCATGTGAGTGTGAGTACTGGGTGCCAGCTATGGGGGGGGGGGGGAGGGGAAGGGGTGTGGGTGGATGTTGGGAGAAGTAGAGGTCAATGTTGGTGCTGCAGGAAGGGGAAGTCATTGGGGGTGCTGGGGAGGGAGAGGTCAGTTTGGATGCTGAGGGAGGTCAGTATGGGTGCTGCTGGGGACAGGAAGGGTGCCATTGGGGGGAGAGAAAGGGCAACGTGGGTGCTGGGGGAGGGAGAGGTCAGTGTGGGAGAATTCTGGACAGCAGTTCCCCTGGTAACGGCGATATACAGGAAGTTCCTGTATATTGCCGCTACAGGGAGCCGCTGTCATGCTTCCTTCCTCTGCACAAAGCAGCCGGGTCGCGCTGCTCTGACTCACTTCTATGACGGAGGCAATGGTGGCGGGGACTATCATAGGAAGCACTACCTTCTGATCTGGCGGCCGCTTCTTATGAAGAAAAGTCACAACGTACCTTAAAGTGACCCTAAAGTCAGGAATAAAAAATGAGTTTAACTCACCTGGGGCTTCCCGCAGCCCCCTGAAGCTGATCGGTGCCCACGCTGACTCCATCAGATGTCCCTGGACCGGCCGGCGGCGACTTCCGGTTTCGCCGTCACCGGCCGACAGGCTGGGAACGCGAGTGATTCTTCGCGTTCCCAGCCAGAATAGCGCCCCCCTATGCTGCTATTGCATAGGGAGGCTGCAATAGCAGCATAGGGGGCGCTATTCTGGCTGGGAACGCGAAGAATCACTTGCGTTCCCAGCCTGTCGGCCGGTGACGGCGAAACCGGAAGTCGCCGCCGGCCGGTCCAGGGACATCTGATGGAGTCAGTGTGGGCACCGATCAGCTTCAGGGGGCTGAGGGAAGACCCAGGTGAGTTAAACTCATTTTTTATTCCTGACTTTAGGTTCACTTTAACGATGCGTTACCGTTGCATACAGTAAATAAAGTGGAGCATTCAGCAGTGCATTACAATATATGCAACATTTATTATACGATTTTAACATTGCACCGTGAACGTCGCATAGGGTTAAGATTGCACTGCAGTACCCTGCGTTATAATGACTGTATAACGCAAGAAAATAAGGTCCCACTGTGAACCTTGCCTGAGGGCTTACCTATACACAACCTGCTCATAGCATAGTATTCAATATCTGTTAACCCTCATACTACATGGAGGTGGTAAAATTGGTCAGTGATTGGCCAATCATAAAAAGTGTGCACCACCAGGCTTTATGCACCTTTGCTTTCCATGCTGTCATGATGATTGCTTCAGGATGTAATAATAATGATGACCATTAAGTGCTTTTAATTTGTATTTATTCTGTCATCTTGTGATCATTTCATGCAATGGTTCAAAGTATGTCCTGACCATTCTTTTCTTCGTTGGCTGTAAGGGAAAGCAAAAATACTAATTAGCTTTAATGGAGCAAAAACAGGGTTGAAAAATGTTTGACTTTGACCATGCCTTTTTTGTAAATTGAAATGATATGAAACAGTTGCACAGATCTGACGCTATACAGTGGGCGTACGAATTGTACAGCTGCTGAGTTGGGCACCAGGAAAGCCGAATTGACAGGAATGATGTAATTTCGTTGTGTTACACAATGTCAATAAAGTGCTTGAACCATAAATCTTGGCTGAATCCCGGTAGGTAAATATTGCAGGCGCCACTACGCCTGCCCTGCGCCACAACCGTAAATCCTTTTCGGCTGTCGTTTTGGGGGAGCCATCTCTTGATCCCCGAGGCTAAGGAAGGAGGGGAAGCCTTATCAGGATTCAGAGGCTTCCCCCCCCCAAGGTATGTAACCCCCAGGGGAAGTTTTCTTTTGTTACAGAACCTCTTAAATGTATCTGGTTTTCCTGTACTTATAAGTTGGACATGTGTAGACGTCCACCTTAATCATTTGTACCAGTACATTGAGTATTGTCTTATAGATGATGATTTTGTAACTCTTCAGGCCTCTTTCACAGTAGGACGTTGCGGTTTGATGCAACGTTAAGGTCACAATGCAAATTACAACACAACGCCCCCAAAAAGTCGCAACGCAACTTACTGCCCCATTATCGTCGCATACAGTGGAGCATACAGGCAATGAAAAGAATACTACCAGGTAATTACTGAGCTAATAACGTGTATAACGCACTGCATGCAGCACTGTCTAAAAATGCTACACGTTACACACAAACGCAATGTGTGCACTGTGAATGTCGCACAGACTTAGTATTTCTGTGCATTAGTCTGTGTTAAAACATTTTCTAACGTGCGACTTTAACGTCACACTGTGAAAGAGCATAAACTGGGCTATTTAAAACAGTGAAGTGTGTATTTGTATGTCTTAGGTCACGTTCACAGTGGTCGTTGTGCTGAGCTTCCTGTGACAGCAGGAAAGCAATGCAACTGATCTGGAAAGTGGCGCTTCATGTTATGCTTATGTTGTGTTGGGTACAGTGAAGCATAGTCAATGAAAAGTATGCGTCACTTTGTTAACCCATGCATTTTCCGGTCTTGCACTCCATGCAGTGTGTTACCATACCGCACACCGTTATACCGCAATGCCCCCGCCGCACTGTGAACGCCGCTATAGGTGGTACATTGCCTGCAAGCATGCTTTGAATTACATCCATGTCAAGTCTCCTGCTTGGTCCTTTTCACAGTACTCAGTTGTGAGGGCTCTTTCAGACAAATGGCTAAATGGCGCGTAAAAAGCGCCATTTAGCCGTCGATTGCTGGGGTGAAGCGCCCTTCAGTTGCAACCAAATGGGAACATTCATACCACATGCATGTCAGCAGTTGATAGATGGTGCGCGTATTGCCCTCGTAACAAAAAAATGCTGCATGTAGCACCAAGGGCCGGCTACCGCCTGCTCGGATACACATGCAGTGATCACCGCAAGTGCTGGGTGCAAGCACCCTGCACAGAAACAGGAGAGGCTGACAAGCAGTAAAGTGCATGTAAAAGAGTCCTAACTGATCGCGTTATTCTAACTCGCTGCATGCAGGCTTTTTATTAATGTCAATTTCCAGTGACCATTGCAGTTCGCACTCATTATAACGTGTGTGTTATTCAATGGAACCTAAAATCAATAGGGCTGCCAGACCTACCCTGAAAAGACACTCATGCTAAGAGGATGAGAGAAGGTTATCTGAACTGGCCAGTGGTGCGAAATGAGGAGGTGCGCCTAGTGAGGCTTGCAACGTGTCCAATAGGACGCGTACAAGCTGTTTGGAGCGCAGACAGGATGGTGGAATTATGGATAAATAACCCCTTATTATCCAGCGGCACAGCTGCGGAAATTAAGGCTCATTTTAATTATGAATTTGAGTCCTTATGGACTCGTGATTACTCGTGAGCCTATCCCTGGCTACAAGCATCTTTATATCCGCCCCCGACACAGCATAGTGGAAACAGAGAAGAGGCAGCCATAGTAACAGTCACTGCTGTGCATCTTCAACGTTCACGGCACTGCAGATGGGCACACCAGGATGTCAGATACCAGGCACCTTTGCACTAGCCCTGGACCTAAGCCCCTAGCGACGCACCTGCGAGCGATCAGCCTTTAGGGGGCAGGCCTACAGACCGAAGCTGGACATCCGACACCTGGTAAGTATAATACAGTTTATTTAAAAAAATAAAAAAAAAACATGCAAATTGCAAACGCCCTTGGAATCCCTGCAAAAATCGCTGCTGCCCTCTGCGCTTTCTGAGCGTTTTTTTTTTTTTTTTTTTTTAAACACTCCCATTGACCTACATTAAAATTGTGGTAAAATCGCCACAATCATGATTCTTTGAAAAATCGCGCTCACAGGGATTTTACTGCGATTTTAATGTAACTCGGAAAGCGCTGAGGGTCAGAAAAGCTCTCAGAAAGTGCTCACTACACTACAGCCTAATGTTCATTAAAGAAAATTAATTTTGTCTTTACATTACCTGGAGTAATTCTAGGCTTTGACATGCTCCATAAATTTGTTAAAGAATGAATCAAAGTTATTCACAGGATCCTTGTTTAGAAAGGTTATTATTTTGTCCTCAGTCAATTCTCCTGCTCTTATTTTCTTTACTATGCCATCAACATGCATGGTGATTGCATTTTCACGGGTTGCATCGATTTCCATGTCACAAAGCTTGGACTTCATCTTTTTGCTGAGTTCGTTAATAGTGCTTCTATGTACAGCTGAAGGGAGAATGGAGATCAAAGCAACTTCACATCTTCTCAAGGAGTTAAACAGTTCAGGATACCCATTCTTGCATGCAGTGGAGTTGGCTAAAAGACATCAAAAGCATCACATAGATTTATAATAACAGTATTTTCATTGACTTTTGTGAATCAAAAGTGTTGGGTGTATGAACTTTAGAGTACAAACAAGACAAGACAAATAACATTTATATCGCGCCTTTCTCCTGGTGGACTCAAAGTGCCAGAGCTGCAGCCATTACGACACGTTCTAAGGGCGGTAGCAGTGTTAAGGAGACTTGCCTAAGGTCTCCTACTGAATAGGTGCTGGCTTACTGAACAGGCAGAGCCGAGATTCGAACCCTGGTCTCTGTGTCAGAGGCAGAGCCCTTAACCATACCACTATCCAGCCAGTAGGGGCTGAATAGAGTATTAGTTAAGGGCACTGCCTTTGACATGGGAGACCAGAGTTTGAATCCTAGCTAGGGTCAGTACCTATTCAGCAAGGAGTTCAAGGCAAGACTCCCTAACACTGCAGGGTGGCCTCCTGAGCGCGTCCCAGTGGCTGCAGCTCTTGAGTGCTTTGAGTCTGACAGAAGAAAGGCGCTATATAAATGTTCGGATTTGCTGCTAACTGCTAAGCTGATAATGATTACCTCTATGTGTGCTTTCATTCGTTGTAACCATTAAAGTGAACCGAGCATCATTTTTAACACCCAGGGCAGCTCTATAGCAAATTAAAAATGCATTTTAAAAATGTGGTTTATTATTAAAAAAAACTTTCAATTTACCTCATTTTTTACTTCTAAGGGTTAAAATAGCCACTTTGTCTGTCCGCAAAGGACCTGAGGTCACTGAGCAGGAGATGGTGGAACACAGATAAGAAATCACCTCATTAGACTTAACTGACCACAAACAAACCCCCATTGTACTTCAAACAGAAAACATCAGTTACAGTTGAAGAATTTCACACCTAGTCTGGACAATGCTAGTTGTAAAACAGCAGGGGTTGAG
Organism: Hyperolius riggenbachi; assembly: GCF_040937935.1. NCBI lineage: Eukaryota > Metazoa > Chordata > Amphibia > Anura > Hyperoliidae > Hyperolius > Hyperolius riggenbachi. The sequence goes on from NC_090655.1 coordinate 81,372,691, forward strand.
CTTCTGAACAATGGCAGCCCTTGCAGCTATTTAAAGCCAGGAGCTGCTTAGTTCACTTTAAAGGGATCCAAGCAGCTTCCTTTTTCTGCAGTTTGTCCTGGCTTCTAATAGCTGTAGGATCTGCCACTTCCCCCCCACCTCACCTCTGGCTCCCTTTCCTCTGCCCTTATTTATCAGGTGTGAATGTAATCAAGTGTGACTGTCTAAACTTTTTGAAGTACATTGTCCTTTTATTTGCCTATAGCTACTTCTAATTACTACAATCCTTATCTGACAGTTCTTTCTTCTCTTTGGGCTTGTTCACACCTAGGGCGTTTTTGTCTTTTTTATTTTAGCACTGGCGATTTTGAACATTGCCCTAAAAAGCACTTGTGCAATGATTCCCTATGAGTGTTCACATCTGAGCGGTTCCAATCCGATCCACTCACCCAAGTGCTGTCTGTACCATTTTGGGGGCGATTTCCCTATACCTGCCATTATAGGAATGGAACCGCTCAGAAAAAAATGCTTGAAAAAGCACTTGGTATTGCAATTTCCCCGGCGCTTTAAAAGGAATCATCAGGGGGAAAAACAAAAATCAACTTTACTCACCTGGGGCTTTCTCCAGCCCCTTGCAGCCGTCTGTCCCACGCTGACCGCTGACAGTAATAGGCTAGGCTGGGGTTGAAAATTAAATGGGGATAAAAAAACATTTGTCAGGAATGTCACTTTAAAAAACGTTTTCCAACTTTTACACCTTTTTTCCTAACTTTATTGAATGATTGTTGCTATTAGCTAGCAGGTGGCTGGGTTTAATGCAGGATGCCCTGGAACACACAGCAGCACTAATTAGGACATAGAATCTATGTTCTGGAACAGCAAAAGGTCAATATAGCTGACTGGCTTAAAGGGAACCTGAGGTGTGAGACCTATGGAAGCTGCCATATTTATTTCTTTTTAAACAATACCAGTTGCCTGACAGTCCTGCTGATCTTTTTGGCCAGTAGTAACACCAGAAACAATGGTCTATGGCTAAAAGTATAGAGACAGGGGCTCAGCGGGATAGCCAGGCAATGTGTATTGTTTAAAAGGAAATAAGCATGTCAGACTCCATAACCCTCTCACCTCGGGTCAGGGTTGCCACCTCATCCTTTTAAATACTGGCACATATGAATTATACAAGTTCTGGGGTTCCCACATAATCAGTTCACACGTAAACTAAGACTCTTAGGCCCATATGCAATTCACTTTTTCTCCTGAGTTTTCTCCTAGGTGATATTTTTAAACTTATTAATAAAAGGCCCTTTAAGCCACCAAAAAGCAAGAAAATACTCAAAATAATTTTGATATCACTTTTTTAAACTTTTTTAGTTGAAAAGTCCTGGAATGTTATTTTAAGTCGAAGATGAAAAATTATCTCCTAGGAGAAAACTCCTAGGAGAAACCTCTTTTCCCCAAGCATCTAACAGGCTGCCCTACTCATTGGTGCCCCGCCCCATGGAGTTGCATCTAAGCAAGGAGGTTGCTCTGCTCAGAAGTGACATGAGATGGTTCAGCACTTGACACACACATACCTCCCAACTTTTTGAGATCAGAAAGAGGGACACTTAAGCCACACCCCTGACACACCTCTAACCACACCCCTGACACACACCCAGTCACGCATACTATAAACGTTTCATAAGAAAAATATGTATTCAAACCCCACTGGGCCTTTCTATCCTGTTTTTTTTCCCTTCATATTAACATCTGAAAATAAGAAAAATAACAAACTAAAGGATAGGAATAGAGTTTAGCAGAGGCGTAACTATAGGGGCTGTAGCTCCTGCAGCCGAGGGGGCCGTTTTGGGGGGCAGGAGCAGGGGCGCTGTGTGTAGTAAAACATTGCCGCATTACAATTATTTTCTTGTGAAATGCTGCCCACATTACGATTATTTTCTGGTGAAATGCTGCACACATTGTGATTATTTTCTAGTGAAATATTGCTTCATCATGATTATTTTATGGTGAAATATTGCCACATTACCATTATTTTTTGGTGAAACATTGATGCATTACAAATATTTTATGGTGATACACTGCCCATTACGATTATTTTATAGTGAAACGCTACCCACATTACAGTTATTTTCTGGTGAAACATTGCTGCATTACAATTATTTTCTGGTGAAACATTGCTGCATTACGATTATTTTCTGGTGAAACAATGCTGCATTACGATTATTTTCGGGTGAAACATTGCTGCATTACGATTATTTTATGGTGAAACATTGCCGCATTAGGATTATTATACGGTGAAACATTGCCGCATTAGGATTATTTTCATGGGGGGGGGGGGGTGCCACAGGTTTCCTCGTCTGGAGTGACAAAATGCCTAGAGGCGCCCCTGGGCGGAAGCAGGCAGGAACACAGAATGCGGACATAATGTACCTCCATGCGTTCCACTGTTGGAGGTTTCTCTCTCTAAGCCTCTGATGCGACTTCTTTTTTATCTGGAAGTGGTGTGTGATGCGCTAGAGAGAGACCGGACTTCCGGCGATGGAACACATGGAGGTATGTCCTTATTCTGTGTTCTTGCCCGCTGCTGCTGACACCTATTGATGCTGGAGGAGGAACTGCTGAACGGAGACCCCGAGGTGAGGGAGGGGGGAGTGGGCCTCCCTCCCCGCCGCTGTGGGTGGCCAATGCTCTCTCCTCATGTTCTGCCACCCCTCTTGCCCCCCAAAACGGCATCTACCTATACCTCGCTAAACAAAACACAAGAGGTCAGCGCTCTGAGCACAAAAAAAAAAAAAGTTTGCCTCCTCTTATAAATATTAACATACAACTCAAGAGGTAGCGTTCATGGTAAATACATAGTTCCAAAAGGTCCTCAAGTAAGCATAACATAACAAAATATAAAATAAATAAAACAAATAACCAAAAGTCCATGTACATTTAAAAACCCTAGAAAAAGCCCTAAAATGTCCAAATTGAGTAGAATCTTTGAACTTCTTTATCTATGCATCATTTTCGTCGCATAAGGTGCGACTTTTAAGGGCCAGCGGGTGCAACGTTATCGTCGCATCGCGCACTAATATCGGCGCAGTGCACGGGGCCACGCGCAAAGTAGGTTTGCGCACGCTAGCGGCCAAAAAGGGCTTTTCACACCGGTGCTAACACTTAGCGCCGGTTAGTGAATCAAGCCTTTCATAGCATAAACCTCAATGAGAGAGACTCCACATAGCGTAATACTGCTTAAACTATTTATTTATAAAAGGCAATTGCACTTACATGTCCCAAAGATAAAACTGCACACATAGTAATTTAGACACGGGCTCACCCCGTATTGGTGGCCAGGCTGGCAGGCTCCATTTTGTGCGTCCTGCTGTCCCTCCGCCACGAGCATGGTGAACGCTGGAACGCCGTTCTTTTCCTGTCCTCGCCGCTGCACACCCTTCCATATGCTAAACCCGCTTCCGGCGGAGCCTGATGCGGAAGTGGTTCTAGCATACGGAAGGGTATGCAGCGGCGAGGACAGGCAAAGAACGGCGTTCCAGCGTTCACCATGCGTGCGGCATAGGGACAGCAGGACACACACAGTGGAGCCTGCCAGCCTGGCCACCAATACGGGGGAGAGCCGGTGTCTAAATTACTCTGTGCGCAGTTTTATCTTTGGGACATATAAGTGCAATTGCCTTTTATAAATGAATCGTTTTAGCAGGATTACGCTATGTGGAGTCTCTCTCGTTGAGGTTTATGCTATGAAGTCTGCTGTGTAAGAAGAGATACCTGGACTAAGAATTGTGACAAAGTGTGTTTGCCTGAGAGGTGGGGGACAACCCAGGAACGGTCCCAAGGCTCATATAGACTCTGTCTATGACAGAGGTGAGTGGCACACAAAGGGTGTTGGTGGAGGTCCATCTATGTCCAATCTTGTCAGGAAGAGCAGCAGACCTTTGATTTTTGCTTACAAAGATTCTACTCAATTTGGACATTTTAGGGCGTTTTTAAATGTACATGGACTTTTGGTTATTTGTTTTATTTATTTTATATTTTGTATGCTTACTTGAGGACCTTTTTGGAGCTATGTATTTACCATGAGCGCTACCTCTTGAGTTGTATACCTAGCTATACTGAGGGCACCTATACCTAGCTATACTGAGGGGACCAGGGGCAGACTGACAACTCATGGGGCCCCCGGGCAATAGGAGTGTTTCCCACCTTTCACGTTATTTTTTACAGACTAAGATATAATTATTTACTGACAACAGATATTTTATACTGATAAGAACACCTGCGCCGCGCTGAAAATGGGTGTGGTCACGCAACAGAATGTGGGCGTAGTCATGGGTAGGGCAAAATATACATGACCTTAGCAGTGGTGTAAAAGGTCTGCCGGGGAAGTTTGACCTCTGCCATAGTGTTTCCCCCCAAAATACATGTAATCTGACAGCATTTCACCAAAAATCCATGCAATTTGGCAGTTCCTCCAAAATACAGATAATATGGCAGTTGTTCCCCCAAAATAGACGTAATCTGGCAGCAGTGGTTCCCCCAAATACACATAATTTGGCAGCGGCTCCCCAAAATATGCGTAAGGAAAATAAATAATTATATAAATTATGTACAATAGTATACATTTACAGGTTAATATCTGCTAGCCCTTCGTTACTGGCCAGGGAAGGTCTCTGGTAATAGTCTAGGTACAGTGAGATCCAGACAGGATATGCAGTACTCCCAGCAGAAAAAAAAAAAAATATTTATATATATATATATATATATATATATATATATATATATATATATATATATATATATATATATATATATGTCCTTCCCTGGCCAGTGACGCAGGGCTAGCGGTCAGCTGACATTAACCTGTAATTGTACTAGACATAATTTATATAATTATATTATACATTATCCTGGCTGTAGGCTATTCACACATATCGTACTCTATAGGCAGATCAGCGTAGAGTGAAGGGATGATGGCCTTCTGCTGTATATATATAGCAGGCAGCGGCATATATACCTAACGACACACTGAGGCAGGCTGAGGCTGCGGGAACGCCAGTACACTCTATCACAACACCGGCTCTGAGCTAACGCTACTTCCGCCATAAGTTTAGGAGACACATGACCCACTAGGTCACCTGATTCGCTCCCACTGCCTCCCTCGTAACTGCGCCGCTGGACCAATCCCGGTCCCCGCTTGGCTCCTTGTTGTTGTCATAGCAGCCAGCCGGCTGCGCTGCCCACCCTGCTCGCACCCAAACCAAGCAGCAGGGCCAAGGCACAGACACTAAACCTTCAGAGGGGCTCCGGGGGCGGGCGGGCACCCCCCGACCACGGGCCCTCGGTGAGTGCTCGTATGGTCAGTCCGCCCCTGGAGGGGACCTATACCTAGCTATAATGAGGGCACCTATACCTAGCTATGCTGAAGGCACCTATGCCTGGCTATACTGTGGGCACCCATGCCTAGCTATTCGGTGGGCACCCATGCCTGGATATACTGTTGGAACCTATACCTGGCTATACTGGGGGCACCTATATCTTAGCTATACTGAGGGCACCTATACCAGGCTATCTGTACTGGGAGCATGTGGCGGTGAGCTCTGTGTGCCCAAACCCCCTTCCCAAATGCTCATCCAAATTTTCACAGGGGGGCCCAGTGATTTCTAGTTACGCCCCTGAAGTTTAGAGTCAATTAAGCACATTTTACAGTACCAAAATACATATATTTACATAGGTCTGTACATCAGTCCTGAAAGAGGAACAAATGAGGAAGAAAGAGGGACTGAGGGATTGGGTTCCCAAGAGGGACTGTCCCATCAAAAGAGGGACAGTTGGGAGCTATGGACATGCATCATGTTACAGCTGTTGTTATTCAGCTGCATTTTCATTTCAGCCAAATGGGCAGCAGACAGGACACTGAACTGCTCGACAAATAGTTCAGACATCCATGGAAATGAGGATGTAGGCTAGGTTCACAGTGGTCAGTTGCATAATGCGCGCCTTATGAGTGTAAGCGGCAAAAGAGACTAGACATAGACATTAAAGGTCCGTACACACACCTGATCAAAGGCAACGACGAGTCCGTCGTCACCTCTTGCTGGCCGTGTTTTCAGCAGACAGTACAGCGTTTGTACAGTCTGTCGGTGGACTAATAAGGCTGTTTCTGAGCGATCTGCCTGGCGGATCTTTTTTATTAAACCTTCACAAACAAGGCCGGTTCTAGTTACAATGGGGCCCGGAAGTATGTGTGTGCGGGGGGCCTCGCTTGCGGCGGGCGGTGGGCTTACGGCACCAGGCAGAGCTGCGGGGGAAGAGAACACTTTCCACTTGCGGTGCCTGGATCCTGCGCAGCTTCTATGTACTTCCTGTCCCGGCGGGCGTCTGTCGCTATGGTAACAGCACCCCCTGTGATGACGTAACCGCATGTCATCACAGGGGGAGCTCTTACCGATGCGACGTGCGCCGGGAGAGGCTGAAGATAGAAGCTGCGTGCAGGATGAAGGCAGGTAAGTGGAAACTCCTCTCTCCCCGCTGCTGTGCACACCCTCCTGGCTATGGGGGGAGGGGGGGCATATACCTATCTAATCTATACTGGGGACATATACCTCTCTAATCTAAACTGGGGACATATACCTATCTAATCTATACTGGGAACATATACCTATCTAACCTATACTGGGGGCATATACCTATCTAATCTATACTGGGAGACATATACCTATCTAATTTATTACTGGGGCATATACCTATCTAATCTTTGCTGGGGACATATACCTATCTAATCTTTACTGGGGACATATACCTATCTAATCTATACTGGGGACATATACCTATCTAATCTATACTGGGGACATATACCTATCTAATCTATACTGGGGACATATACCTATCTAATCTATACTGGGGGACATATACCTATCTAATCTATACTGGGGACATATATCTATCTAATCTATACTGGGGACATATACCTATCTAATCTACACTGGGGACATATACCTATCTAATCTATACTGGGGCATATACCTATCTAATCTATACTGGAGGCATATACCTATCTAATGTATACTGGAGGCATATACCTATCTAACCTTTACTGCGGACATATATCTATCTAACCTATACTGGAGGCATATACCTATCTAATATATACTGGGGCATATACCCATCTAACCTATACTGCAGACATATACCTATCTAAGCTATACTGGGGGCATATACCTATCTAACCTATACTGGGGGCAACTATATGGGCTACCTATACATGGGGGGGACCTATAGCTGGCTACCTATACTGCAGGCACCTATACCTGTCTCCAAGTTGGGGGCGCATTTTACGCCCTCACCCTGGGTGCAATTTAGCCTAGAAACTGCTAGTATTTGGCTCCACCCACACCATGTTTTGGCCACGCCCACATGCCGCTTTCAGGAATCCCCCCATTGGAAATCCTGGATTTGCCCCTGAACTTACACTATCTTTTTATGCTTTTAACCACTTGCCAACCGCACGCTTATACCGTGCGTCGGCAAAGTGGCAGCTGCAGGACCAGCGACGCAGTATTGCGTCGCCAGCTGCAGGCTGATTAATCAGGAAGCATTGCTTCCTGTCAATTCACAGCGGGGGGCTCCGTGAATAGCCTGCGGGCCGCCGATGGCGGCTCGCAGGCTAAATGTAAACACAAGCGGAAATAATCCGCTTTGTTTACATTGTACGGCGCTGCTGCGCAGCAGTGCCGTAAGGCAGATCGGCGATCGCCGGCCAATCAGCGGCCGGGGATCGCCGCCATGTGACAGAAGACAGCCTGTCACTGGCTGCACAGGACGGATAGCGTCCTGTGCAGCCCGGATCTTCAGGGGGGGCCAGGTAGGAGAGGGAGGAGAGGGAGGGGGAGGATTTCGCCGCGGAGGGGGGCTTTGAGGTGCCCCCCCCCCGCAACACCCGGCAGGCAGGAGCGATCAGACCCCCCCAGCACATCATCCCCCTAGTGGGGAAAAAAGGGGGGCGATCTGGTCGCTCTGCCTGCACGCTGATCTGAGCTGGGGGCTGCAGAGCCCACCCAGCACAGATCAGCTAAAACAGCGCTGGTCCTTAAGGGGGGGTAAAGGGAGGGTCCTCAAGTGGTTAAATATTTTAACAGCTGGCAGAATTAGTTATGTATAATGAGATTTTGGTGTATTTGGGATAGCAGATCATGCTATGTATGGCTCTTGACAGATAAAATAATACTTTAAAAATCCACCTCTAACATACAGTAGGTTGCCTCTGTGAGATGAGGAAGCCCTATGTTTGAGTATTACCTTGATTGGTCCATGTGAGAACCAGTAGAAAAAGGAAAGCTGTGCAGCGTAGCATGGTTGTCTTCTCTTCACCTCAGACAGCTGGTCCAGTAATCTGATGGCAGCCCTGTGGAACTGGTATATATAATGGCTTCACCTTTAACTAAACATGTTGGATTTGGGAACAATGTTCCCACCCAGGATTAAAGGATTAATTATTTCTAAATGTCGCTGTTTGGACTAAATATAATGAGCTTAGCTTTTTGTGATCTTTTTTATTAAACCTTCACAAACAAGGTCGATTTTAGTTACAATGGGGCTGCGGGTCAAAAGTAACTTGGGGGCCTCCTAGCAATGCCCCCCCCCCCCAGCCGACTCCCAGGACCCATCCCACCACACTCCCAGCCACGCAAAATCATTAAGTGTCCATCATATGTCCCCAAAAGCATTGTTGGGGACCCCATTATTCCTCTCCTCCTTACAAATGCGGAGTGTGTACAGGGATCTGTTGAAAAGGGCGCCTGAGCTGCCTGTATGAAAAGGGCACCTCCATAGACATCAATGTTATTTCTGCAAATATGGGCTACAAGGTGGTGAAAAGGGCGCCCGAGTTTTGATATAGGCTACAAGCGGGCATCCCTTTGTAGTCCATATTTTTCGGCTACAAGGTTTTCGGCTACAGCAGGGTGCCCCTTTGTAGCCCATCATTTTTTCGGCTATAAGGTTTTCGGCTACAGTAGGGCGCCCCTTTGTAGCATACATTTTTTTGGGCTACAAGGTTTTTTGTAGCCCATATTTTTTCAGCGCAATCGGTGAGCAGAAATCGCTGGGATTTTGGCAGCAGACCGACTAGAAGGGAGCTTGTTAGTTACGGTAATACAAATTACACACTATTTCAGGGTATAACTGCCACCACCTCTGTTCAAATGGGACAGAGAAACCCACTGACTGGCTGATTCTAGACCTGCAAATAAAATGATTAAACACACTCTATTTTATCTAGCTATCAACAATAGTAGTGAATTCAGAAGCTAGGTTCGGTTTTGTGTTGCTGAATAATAGGTGTAGCCGAACAAATAAATGACGGTAGCGTCGTTTATTATAAATGCAAAATAAATAATTAATATATACAGAAAATGTTAAAATCAACAATTATAGAGAGAAATAATAGCACAGTATGGAAAATAAAAATAAGGGAAGAAAATACTTAAGTTCATGTGGAAATATGACCTTTCTGGGAAAACACGTTCAGTTCTTTGTTTCCGTTCAGGAGCCAAAGCTCAGACAAGATGGCCGCCACTCTTCCTCAGAGCAGCGGCAGGCTCACATGAAGATGGAATTGGAGTAATGCCTCTCCCTGTATGCACCCTGGTTTTATGGAAGCTAGTTTTGGGGTGGAACAAAGCCCACCCCCTCCGGTTCACAAACCAATCACAATTCCTTCCCTCGGAGACAGATTTAGGTTTAAACTTATAAAACGCTGTAATTCAAAACCGATAAATGCCACATTTGCGCTGATAACAGATTAATATTCCTTGGATTATGACAATTCCTTCGACATCAGACTTGATTAGGGTAGAAGCTCCAGTTCCTGAGAAGTTTAACCACTTGAAGACCTAGGGCTTTACCCCCCTTAAAGAGAATCTGTATTGTTAAAATCGCACAAAAGTAAACATACCAGTGTGTTAGGGGACATCTCCTATTACCCTCTGTCACAATTTCGCCGCTCCTCGCCGCATTAAAAGTAGTCAAAAACAGTTTTTAAAAGTTTGTTTATAAACAAACAAAATGGCCACCAAAACAGGAAGTAGATTGATGTACAATATGTCCACACATAGAAAATACATCCATACACAAGCAGGCTGTATACAGCTTTCCTTTTGAATCTCAAAAGATCATTTGTGTGTTTACCTTCTGTCCCCTTCTTCTCTCATGCACTGAACATTACAGGCTTCCTGCAGACAGCTCTGCCTGTGCCTGTGTTTGTAATTCCTCAGTATGTGTCAGCCAGCTACTTTCACAACCTAACAGAGGAGGATTTTTATCCAGCACTCTTCTATCACTGATAAGATAGCAGAGAAGCTGCTGGCTTATGTAAATAAAATACACACTGGAGTGTGCATAGAGGAACAGACCAGCACGGAAGAGTTGGCAGCCTTCCAGACACAGGCTGACAAGTCTGACAGGGGAAAGATACATTGATTTATTACAGAGACAGTGATAGTATATAGTGTTGCAGTGAGCCAGAACAGGTTAGAATAGGTTTAGGAACTTGTAGGATGGTAGAAAAAACGTTGTAATTTTTGTTACAGAGTCACTTTAAGGACCGGCCACTTTTTTTCCATTCAGACCACTGCAGCTTTCACGGTTTATTGCTCGCTCATACAACCTACCACCTAAATGAATTTTGCCTCCTTTTCTTGTCACTAATACAGCTTTCTTTTGGTGCTATTTGATTGCTCCTGCGATTTTTACTTTTTATTATATTCATCAAAAAAGACATGAATTTTGGCAAAAAAATGATTTTTTTTAACTTTCTGTGCTGACGTTTTTCAAATAAAGTAAAATTTCTGTATACATGCAGCGCGAAAAATGTGGACAAACATGTTTTTGATTAAAAAAAAAACATTCAGTGTATATTTATTGGTTTGGGTAAAAGTTATAGCGTTTACAAACTATGGTGCAAAAAGTGAATTTTCCAATTTTCAAGCATCTATGACTTTTCTGACCACCTGACATGTTTCATGAGGGGCTAGAATTCCAGGATAGTATAAATACCCCCCAAATGACCCCATTTTGGAAAGAAGACATCCCAAAGTATTCACTGAGAGGCATAGTGAGTTCATAGAAGATATTAATTTTTGTCACAAGTAAGCGGAAAATGACACTTTGTGACAAAAAAAAAAAAAGTTTCCATTTCTTCTAACTTGCGACAAAAAAAAATGAAATCTGCCACGGACTCACCATGCCCCTCTCTGAATACCTTGAAGTGTCTACTTTCCAAAATGGGGTCATTTGTGGGGTGTGTTTACTGTCCTCGCATTTTGGGGGGTGCTAATTTGTAAGCACCCCTGTAAAGCCTAAAGGTGCTCATTGGACTTTGGGACCCTTAGCGCAGTTAGGCTGCAAAAAAGTGCCACACATGTGGTATTGCCGTACTCAGGAGAAGTAGTATAATGTGTTTTGGGGTGTATTTTTATATTTTTACACATACCGATGCTGGGTGGGAGAAATATCTCTGTAAATGACAATTTTTTAATTTTTTTTACACACAATTGTCCATTTACAGAGATCTTTCTCCCACTCAGCATGGGTATGTGTACAAATACACCCCAAAACACATTATACTACTTCTCCTGAGTACGGCGATACCACATGTGTGGCACTTTTTTGCACCCTAACTGCGCTAAGGGGCCCAAAGTCCAATGAGTACCTTTAGGATTTCACAGGTAATTTTGAGAAATTTCGTTTCAAGACTAATCCTCACGGTTTAGGGCCCCTAAAATGCCAGGACAGTATAGGAACCCCACAAATGACCCCATTTTAGAAAGAAGACACCCCAAGGTATTCCGTTAGTAGTACGGTGAGTTCATAGAAGATTTTATTTTTTGTCACACATGTGGTACCGCCGTACTCAGGAGAAGTAGTATAATGTGTTTTGGGGTGTATTTTTACACATACCCATGCTAAGTGGGAGAAATATCTCTGTAAATGACAATTGTTTGATTTTTTTTACACACAATTTACATAGAAATTTCTCCCACCCAGCATGGGTATGTGTAAAAATACACCCCAAAAAACATTATACTACTTTTCCTGAGTACGGCGGTACCACATGTGTGACACTTTTTTGCAGCCTAGGTGCGCTAAGGGGCCCAACGTCCTATTCACAGGTCATTTTGAGGCATTTGTTTTCTAGACTACTCCTTGCGGTTTAGGGCAGTATAGGAACCCCACAAGTGACCCCATTTTAGAAAGAAGACACCCCAAGGTATTCCGTTAGGTGTATGGCGAGTTCATAGAAGATTTTATTTTTTGTCACAAGTTAGTGAAAAATGACACTTTGTGAAAAAAAACCAATAAAAATCAATTTCCGCTAACTTTTGACAAAAAATAAAATCTTCTATGAACTCGTCATACACCTAACAGAATACCTTGGGGTGTCTTTTTTTCTAAAATGGGGTCACTTGTGGGGTTCCTATACCGCCCTGGCATTTTACGGGCCCAAAACCGTGAGTAGTCTGGAAACCAAATGTCTCAAAATGACTGTTCAGGGGTATAAGCATCAGGTGGTCTATGAGGGGGCGAATTTTGTGGAACCGGTCATAAGCAGGGTGGCCTTTTAGATGACAGGTTGTATTGGGCCTGATCTGATGGATAGGAGTGCTAGGGGGTGACAGGAGGTGATTGATGGGTGTCTCAGGGGGTGGTTAGAGGGGAAAATAGATGCAATCAATGCACTGGGGAGGTGATCGGAAGGGGGTTTGAGGGGGATCTGAGGGTTTGGCCGAGTGATCAGGAGCTCACACGGGGCAAATTAGGGCCTGATCTGATGGGTAGGTGTGTTAGGGAGTGACAGGAGGTGATTGATGGGTGTCTCAAGGTGTGATTAGAGGGGGGAATAGATGCAAGCAATGCACTGGCGAGGTGATCAGGGCTGGGGTCTGAGGGCATTCTGAGGGTGTGGGCGGGTGATTGAGTGCCCTAGGGGCAGATAGGGGTCTAATCTGATAGGTACAAAAACAGAAGGAGATATGCCTGTGGCGAGGGCACTGGTTATACATGCCAAAAAGCCATTCACAGTAGGTGGTGCAACATCCGGTATTAATTCATAGGTTATTAATTGTAGCAGGAGAGAGGAGAAAGCAATCCCAGGAGCAGCTCATCCAATATTCAAATATAACTTTTAATCATCTTCATTAAAAAGAAGCAAGGCTTATTGATGGCAATAAAAACAGAGTACAAAAGTAATGACCCAAGGTTACTTATATAGTCACTGCAGCAGCAAGGAGGTGCGGAGGTATAGTCGACGGCCGTTTCGCCCCCAAATAAGGGCTTTCTCGAGACCGAATGATTCTCGAGAAAGCCCTTATTTGGGGGCGAAACGGCCGTCGACTATACCTCCGCACCTCCTTGCTGCTGCAGTGACTAGATAAGTAACCTTGGGTCATTACTTTTGTACTCTGTTTTTATTGCCATCAATAAGCCTTGCTTCTTTTTAATGAAGATAATCTGATAGGTAGCAGTGACAGGGGGTGATTGATGGGTAATTAGTGGGTGTTTAGAGTAGAGAACAGATGTAAACACTGCACTTGGGAGGTGATCAGACGTCGGATCTGTGGGCGATCTATTGGTGTGGGTGGGTAATCAGATTGCCCGCAAGGGGCAGGTTAGGGGCTGATTGATGGGTGGCAGTGACAGCGGGTGATTGATGGGTGGCAGTGACAGGGGGTGATTGATGGGTGGCAGTGACAGGGGGTGATTGATGGGTGGCAGTGACAGGGGGTGATTGATAGGTGATTGACAGGTAATCAGTGGGTTATTACAGGGGAGAACAGATGTAAATATTGCACTGGCGAATTGATAAGGGGGGGTCTGAGGGCAACCTGAGCGTGTAGGCGGGTGATTGGGTGCCCGCAAGGGGCAGATTAGGGTCTGATCTGATGGGTAACAGTGACAGGTGGTGATAGGGGGTGATTGATGGGTGATTGATGGGTAATTAGTGGGTGTTTAGAGGAGAGAATAGATGTAAACACTGCGCTTGGGTGGTGATCTGATGTCGGATCTGCGGGCGATCTATTGGTGTGGGTGGGTGATCAGTTTGCCCGCAAGGGGCAGGTTAGGGGCTGATTGATGGGTGGCAGTGACAGGGGGTGATTGATGGGTGGCAGTGACAGGGGGTGATTAATGGGTGATTGACAGGTGATTGACAGGTGATCAGTGGGTTATTACAGGGAAGGACAGATGTAAATAATGCCCCGGTGAATTGATAAGGGGGGGTCTGAGGGTCTGAGCGTGTAGGCGGGTGATTGGGTGCCCGCAAGGGGCAGATTAGGGTCTGATCTGATGGGTAACAGTGACAGGTGGTGATAGGGGGTGATTGATGGGTGATTGATGGGTAATTAGTGGGTGTTTAGAGGAGAGAATAGATGAAAACACTGCGCTTGGGTGGTGATCTGATGTCGGATCTGCGGGCGATCTATTGGTGTGGGTGGGTGATCAGTTTGCCCGCAAGGGGCAGGTTAGGGGCTGATTGATGGGTGGCAGTGACAGGGGGTGATTGATGGGTGGCAGTGACAGGGGGTGATTAATGGGTGATTGACAGGTGATTGACAGGTGATCAGTGGGTTATTACAGGGAAGGACAGATGTAAATAATGCCCCGGTGAATTGATAAGGGGGGGTCTGAGGGTCTGAGCGTGTAGGCGGGTGATTGGGTGCCCGCAAGGGGCAGATTAGGGTCTGATCTGATGGGTAACAGTGACAGGTGGTGATAGGGGGTGATTGATGGGTGATTGATGGGTAATTAGTGGGTGTTTAGAGGAGAGAATAGATGTAAACGCTGCGCTTGGGTGTTGATCTGATGTCGGATCTGCGGGCGATCTATTGGTGTGGGTGGGTGATCAGTTTGCCCGCAAGGGGCAGGTTAGGGGCTGATTGATGGGTGGCAGTGACAGGGGGTGATTGATGGGTGGCAGTGACAGGGGGTGATTGATGGGTGATTGACAGGTGATTGACAGGTGATCAGTGGGTTATTACAGGGAAGGACAGATGTAAATAATGCCCTGGCTAATTGATAAGGGGGGGTCTGAGGGCAATCTGAGCGTGTAGGTGGATGATTGGGTGCCCGCAAGGGGCAGATTAGGGTCTGATCTGATGGGTAACAGTGACAGGTGGTGATAGGGGGTGATTGATGGGTGATTGATGGGTAATTAGTGGGTGTTTAGAGGAGAGAATAGATGTAAACGCTGCGCTTGGGTGGTGATCTGATGTCGGATCTGCGGGCGATCTATTGGTGTGGGTGGGTAATCAGATTGCCCGCAAGGGGCAGGTTAGGGGCTGATTGATGGGTGGCAGTGACAGGGGGTGATTGACAGGTAATTGACAGGTGATCAGGGGGGATAGATGCATACAGTGCACAGGGGGGGGGGGTCTGGGGAGAATCTGAGGGGTGGGGGGGTGATCAGGAGGGAGCAGGGGGCAGGGGGGGGAAAAAAATTGCGTTGACAGATAGTGACAGGGAGTGATTGATGGGTGATTAGGGGGGTGATTAGGTGCAAAGAGGGGTCTGGGGGGTGGGCAGGGGGGGGGGGTCTGATGGGTGCTGTGGGCGATCTGGGGCAGGGGGAGGGGAAATCAGTGTGCTTGGTGCAGACTAGGGTGGCTGCAGCCTGCCCTGGTGGTCCCTCGGACACTGGGACCACCAGGGCAGGAGGCAGCCTGTATAATACACTTCAGGGCCGTGCAGAGGGTCCTTAAGTGGGGGGTGCTCAAATTTAAAAAAGCGGCCTGGCAACATGTTCCCCTGCATGCCCCCCTCCTCGTTTCTGGCTATGGGGGTATTGGTTGTCATGTGGGTGCTGAATGCAGATACTGGGTGCGATGTGGGTTCTGAGTGTGAGCACAGAGTGTCATGTGGGTTCTGGCTACAGTTGGGTATCGAGTGTGATGCGGGTGTTGATTGCAAGTACTTAGTGCCATGTAAGATCTGGGTGCATGTACTGGAAGTCATGTGGATGCTGGGTACAGGTACTGAATGTGACATCGGTGCGAGTACTTGGCACCATGCCTGTACTGGGTACTGGCTATGGGTGGGCTTTGGTTATCACATGGGTTTTGAATGCAGGTACTTTAGGTGCGGGTACGGGTTAAGTGGGTGCTTGGTGCAGATAGTGGGGGCCATGTGAAAGCTGTGTGCAGGTGTGAGTACTGGGTGCAATTTTAGGCCAGGGTGCAGATACTTGGCGTCATGTGAGCGTGAGTACTGGGTGCCAGCTATGAGGGGAAGGGGTGGGTGCTTGGAAAAGTAGAGGTCAGTGTGGGTGCTGCAGGAAGGGGCAGGGCCATGCAGAGGATGCTCACAGGGGTGGTGCTCAAATTTGAAATTGATAAATCATGCTAAATTGTGTATGTAATATCCCCTCTCTAAAAAGCAGAAGGCAGTTTTAACACACACACACACACACACACACACACACCTTTATAGCAGTATCAGGCAGACTTTGTGTCTCCTTTCAACCAACTCTTTTGGCGCCACCACCCTCAAATCACCAGTGGTAGGTGCCCACTGTTAGTAGGTTAGAGTGGGCACACTGGAGCCCAGAGTGGAGGCACAGACTCACCTTTCATTACTGGGACCTCTGTCCCTCTTGATCAGCATCCAAGCCTCTTTTCAGGCAAAGAAGAAGGGGTTACCAATACGCAGTGGTTGCTAAGCATTAGTAGATGCAAAACTGCAGTAAGTGCCAAGGTGCAGCGGGTGCCCAGATACAGTGGGTGGTAAAATGCAAAGGTTCACTTTGTGCTAAGTTGCAGTGGGTGTCGAGATGCCAAAGTACAGTCTGTGTCAAGCTGCTGTGGGCACCAAGGTCCAGTTTGTATTGGGTGTTTATTTGCAGTGGGTGCTATGCAGTATTGGGTGCTGAATAAGTGCCAGATGGTGATAAACAATAGTGGGTGCCATGTGAGTGTTAATTGGTACAGGGAGACATGTGAGTGTTGGACATGTTAGTAGGGAGTGCCATGTGTGGTCTGGATGTGTGCCATGGGAGAGTACTGAGTCTCATATGGGTTCGGACCAAGGATGGGTACTGGGTGCTATTTGGGTGCTGGCCATAGATGGGTACTGGGTGCATATAATGGCTTTGGAACTTGGTGACGTGTGAGTACTGTGCCATGTGGGTGTTGATTATGGGGGTATGTGGGTCTTAGGTGCCAATACTGAGTGCCAAGTGGGTACTGGGAGTGAGTACATGGTGACATATTGGTGATGGATGCTGGATAGTGGGGTATTTGTTGTCATGTGGGTGCTAAAGGCAGATGCCGGGTGCCATGTGGGTACTGGGTGCTGACACAGGGTGTCATGTGGATTCTGGCTGTATGGGTGTGTATCAACTATCATGTAGGTGTTGATTGCAGGTACTCAGTCCCTTGTGAGTCCTGGGTGCAAGTACTGGATGTCATATGTGAGTGCTTGGTGTTTGTACTGGGCACTAAGTGGAGGCTTAGTGCAACTGGAACTACTGCAAATGAAGCATGTCGGTGTTGGGTGCAGGTACTGTGTCATGTGGGTGTGAGTACTGGGTGCCAGCTGTAGGGTGAAGGGGTGCAGGTACTGGGTGTCATGTGGCTGTTTGATGCAAGTACAAAGTGTCATATTGAGGCCAGATGTAAGTATTTGGTGCAGGGTGCAAGTACTGGGTGCTTGCTATAGTGGGGGTTACTGGTTGAGTGTAATGTGGGTGCTGAACATTGGTGGAATTGTTGTGGGTGCAGGGGGTGGGAGATCACTGTGGGTACTGCTATGAATGGCATAGTTGCTGCTAGGGGAGGTAGAGGTTAGTGTGGTTGCTGGGGGAGGTAGAGCTCAGCGTGGGTACTGGGGGAAGGGTAGGTCACTGTGGGTGCTGGGGGGAGTAACTGTGGGTGCTGAGGAAGGTAGAGGTCAGTATGAGTGCTGGAGGAAAGGGAGGTCACTGTAGGTCCTTTGGGGGAGGTCACTGTGGGTCTTGGGGGAGGTAGAGGGGGAGGTCACTATGGGTGCTGCTGTGAATGGCATAGTTGCTTGCTGCTAAGGGAGGTAGAGGTCAGTGTGGGTGCTGGAGGAAGGGTAGTTCACTGCTGGTGCTGTGGAAAGAAGAGATCAATATGGGTGCTGGAGGAAGGGGAGGTGACTGTGGGTGCCTGGATAGTCAGTGTAGTTAATGGAGGAGGGAGTGGATGCTGGGTGTTGGGAGAGGCCCCTGTGGGCGCTTGCAATGGGAGAGATCACTGTAGGTGCTGCTTTTGGGATGGGAGGTCCCTGTGGGTGCTGCAGGGGAAAGGTGGGTAGCCACTGGGGGAGGGAAAGATCACTGTGGGTGCTGGAGGAGGGATAGGTCAGTGTGGGTGCTGGGGTAGGCAGGATCACTGCTAGAGCTGGGGAGGGAGAGGTCACTGTGGGTGCTGGGGGAGGGAGAGGTTACTGTGGGTGCTAGGTTGAGGGAGAGGTCACTGTGGGTGCTAGGTGATGGGAGATATCACTGTGGGTACTGGGGAGGGAGAGGTCAGTATGGGTCCTAGGTGAAGGGAGAAGTCACTGTGGGTGCTAGGTGGATGGAGAGGTCCCTGTGGGTGCTAGGGGAGGGAGTGGACACTGTGGGTACTAGGTGGAGGGAGAGGTCACTATGGGTGCTGGGGGAGGTAGAAGTCAGTATGGGTCCTAGGTGGAGGGAGAGGTCAGTATGCCACACTAGGATTCCTGTCTGGACCTCTTCACTTCAAAGTGTCCCAGGCGGGGGGCGGAGCTTCCCGCGGGTGGGCGGGGCTTATCGCGATCAGGGGCAGAGCTTATTTTGCCCCGCGAGAGGGGCCTTTTTTGAAGTTTTTTTTAAAAGAGGGGGTGCCTGGGCACCCAGAGCACCCCCCTCTGCACGTGCCTGATACACTTTGTAAACATTGCAAAGTGTATTATACACTTTGTATGCGGCGATCGTCGGGTTAACATCCCGCCGGCGCTTCCGTATGGACGGCGGGATGTTGCGGCGGGTGAGCGGCGCCAGGCGGAGGATCGCGTCACGGATGACGCGATCGCTCCGCCCATGCCCCTACAAGGACCGCCGCCATTTGTTTATACGGCGGTCCTTGCGGGGTCCACTTCCCGGCCGCCATTTGTCAATACGGCGGACGGGAAGTGGTTAATAACTTGGTTGTAGCGTACCCCTTGCCCCTCAAGACTGGTATCAAAAGGTTCAGCAGGACACTACAAACCCAGTGATACAACTCTCATAACTATCCTAGATACGGTATTCCGTAAATAGGCAAAAAATCATATACAGCAATTATTTTCTCTCTGCTTCTGACCAGGCATGGTCGGAAGAGCCAATTTCCGATTCCGCGGTAATTCCGCATACCGCCACTACCGAAATTCCGCTTCCGCTACATTCCGGTGGAATTCCGCTACATTCCGCGGAATTCCGCGGTATTCCGCCACGTGCACTTTCCGTATTTTTAAACGGACTTCCGTAATTTTTAAACGGATTTCCGTAAATTTAGGAGGAAACACTCAATCGCTCATTTGAAATATCTATTGTTAATAAAGTTGATTTGTATTTTGTAAATTTTGATAAAAAAAATGTTGAAACCGTTATTTTAGCGCAGTAACTCTCCGCTGATTATGATTGGTCAACTCATTCCGCATCTCCTGATTGGTCAATTCATTCCGATTCCGATTTTGCCGGAATTCCGAATTCCGGATTGCAAATTCCGAATTCCGGATTGCAAATTCCGAATTCCGCGGAACCATGCAGAAACCCCAATTCCGGCGGAATTTCGGAATTTTAGCTTCCGCGGAATTCGGAAGCCCATGCCTGCTTCTGACGGAGTCAGGCAGTCTGGTCTCATGCTGAGTTTATCCTGTCTCTTCAAAAGGCAGTAACACTTGCCATTTGGGCTTACTGCTGGAGAGCTTTCACACCTCGGTGTCACTGCCCTCTGTATAAGGCCTCAGTGCAGAATCAATGTTTTTTTGGTCACTTAACTATCAATGAACTACCTCAGCCTGACCATAGAGGCTGGGAAACCGCGATTGCCTGCACTCCCACGAATGTGCACACAAGCACGGTGGGCACTACACACCACTACCGCCGAGAGGACTAACATTTATGTCCTGGAGGTGTCGACTAGCAAAACCAATGATTTGCTCACCTGACTTTATCATTAAAGCTCTTTGTGGTTGTTTGCAGTGCGTTAAACGCAGCGTTTTGTCTGTCATTGTGAACCGGGCCTAACCCTCACACTACCTTATCGCCGTGTACGCATGCCGAAAGTTTTAAAGCACTTAATTCCACAAATTTAGGAACGTACTGTGATTTCTGCCCTTTAGAGATTAAAACACGACTCTGTGTCAACTACATAATTTTTAGTGGGACTTTTGCCATGGACCCCTCTCCGGCATGCCACAGTCCAGGTGTTAGGCCTAGAGATGGCCCAAACAGTTTGACCGCGAACTAAACGAATGCAAACTTTACGGCGGTTTGACACGCCTCCTATACTACATCATTAGGGTCAACTTTGACCCTCTACATCACAGTCAGCAGGCACACTGTAGCCAATCAGGCTACACTCCCTCCTGGAGGCCCTCCCCCCTTATAAAAGGCAGGCAGCGTCAGACATTGGACTCACTCGTGTGCCTGCAGTAATTAGAGAAGGGAGAGCTGCTGCAGACTCTCATGGGGAAAGCTTAGTTAGGCTCTTGTAGGCTTGTTAGCTTGCTCCTTGCTGATTCATATTGCTAAAAAAGCACCCCTCAACAGCTCTTTTGAGAGCTTCATCTTTTTTTTTGTGTGTGGCCCACTTGCATTATATACAGTCCTATCAGTCAGTCGCAGCTGGCCTTTGGCCCCTTAATTCCTACTGTGCCACTGCCAGGCCCAGCACATTCAGTGACTACCTGTGTGAGTGACAGGCATCACTGCACCTGTTCACTGTTCAGTGCACCTACCAACCTACCTACCTATGTGAGCGCACGCATTGGTAATACCACCAGTCATTGCACCTGTTCACAGTATGTGTGTGTGACAGGTGCACATTTGGATACCCATCACCAGTGGCGTAACAATAGGCCCTGCAGCCCCTGCGCCCGCGGGGGGCCCGGTCCCCCCCCCCTGGGGCCCGCTCGGGCCGTTTTGTGGGGGGCTGGAAGGAAGTGACGTCAGCCGCTAGAGCGAGAAGTCTGCGATGGAACACACGGAAGAAGGTATGTATCTGCCCGCCACTGCCCGCTGCCCACACACTGTAACTAGCTGGAGGGGAGTGCAGAGGGGAGAGCCCCGAGGTGAGGGAGAGGGGGGGAACTTCCCCTCTCCCCGCCGACTGTGGCCAAGGCTTTCCCCTCATGCTGCCACCCCTCCAGCCCCCACAAAACAGTCACGAGCAGGCCCCAGGGGAGGGGGGGGGCCCGCTCTGAAATTCTGCAGGGGGGCCCGGTGGGGCCTAGTTACGCCCCTGCCCATCACTGCATATACCTATACCTACCTGTTGTTCAGTGCACCCACCTACCTACATGAGTGCACGCAGTGTGATATACCACTCCGTGCATACCTTAACTGCACCTGTGTGACTGCACATTGTATTAGTCAAGTCAGTGCATACCTTTTACTTCATCCCCCCGATATGGAGGTAGAGGCAGACCCAGAGGAAGGACACACGGCAGGTCTGTTAGAGGTCGTGCTGATGTGATTTCGTGCAGCCCAGGACCAAAGTACAGTGCTCAGAAGAAGGCACGTCCCATCAACTCCCAAGATTGTCAGGACGTGGTTGACTAACACAGAACACCTCATCTTCTGCAGCCACCAGCACTACTACTAGCACCACATCCATTCCATTTGACACTTCGCAGGAGATATTTGGTGGGGAAATCACTGATTCACAGCCACTACTGTTACAACAAGATGAAGGCGCTAAGCAAGTTACACCATCTCATATGTTTGAGTTAGTCGACACTATGGACATAATGGACATAATGTGTGAGGAAGAGGATGATGAAGTACCTGCTGTTGGTGCAGTTTATGAGGTGTCTGAGGCAAGCAAAGCTGGGCAGGATGATAATGATGATGGCGATGATACGGATGTCATGTGGGATCCTAAGAGACAAGATGACCAAGGGGACAGTTCAGAGGGGGAGTCAGAGAGGAGTAGGAGGAGACGAGTTCCTGAAAGAAGCAGGGGGAGTTCGTTGTCAGAAACAGATGGTTGCAGTGTCCTGCGCCATGTATCGCCACCTATGGACAGCCAGCCAACATGCAGTTCAACGTCAGCTGCTGATGCCACCATAGTGCCATCACCCCAGTGGGGCTCAGCGGTTTGGAATTTTTTTAGTGTGTCTGCCTCAGATCAGAGCAATGCCATCTGTTCTCTCTGCCTCCAAAAATTGAGCTGTGGAAAGTCCAACAGCCGCGTAGGCACAACTGCCTTACGAAGGCACATGGAGAAAAGGCACAAACAGCAATGGAAAGAGCACCAGAGGAAAAGCAGCACACAATAGAAAAGCCGCCCTCCTTCTCCTCTTCCTCCTTCAGGTGCATCATCTTCAGCCTCTTTTTCCCTTGCACCTTCACAATCACAGCCACCCTCCACTCCGCCTCTCACCTTGAATGGTTCCTGCACCTCTGCCCACAGCAGTAGCCAGGTGTCCGTGAGGGAAATCTTTGAGCGGAAGAAGCCAACCTCTGCCAGTCACCCCCTTGCCCGATGTCTGACAGCTGGTTTGGCGGAACTGTTATCCCACCAGATGTTACCATACCAGCTGGTGGACTCTGAGGCCTTCTGAAAATTTGTGGCCATTGGGACACCGCAGTGGAAGATGCCAGGCCGCAATTATTTCTCTAAAAAGACGATACCCAAACTGTACCTGAAATTGCAAGTGGTGTCATCTCTGGCACACAGCGTTGGGTCAAGGGTCCATCTGATCACGGATGCCTGGTCTGCCAAGCACGGTTAGGGCAGGTACATTACTTACACAGCCCATTGGGTCAACCTGGTGACCGCTGACAAGCAGGGAGTACGTGGCTGTGAACCGGATCAACTTGTGAAATCTCCACGGCTTGCAGGCAGGCCTCCTGTCACCTCCTCTCCTCCTGCTGCATCCTCTTCGTTGTCGTCATCCTCCTCCTCCTTGGTTGAGTGGCAGTTCAACTCTACTGGTGCTGCGATCTCCTCTCCAGCTACACAGCCCCAGTTCCCCAGGGCCTATGCTGCATGCCAGGTACGAC
The DNA here is from genome assembly GCF_040937935.1 of Hyperolius riggenbachi. NCBI lineage: Eukaryota > Metazoa > Chordata > Amphibia > Anura > Hyperoliidae > Hyperolius > Hyperolius riggenbachi. Next base: position 81,395,912 of record NC_090655.1, read on the forward strand.
GGTGTCACATCATCTTAGACATGTCTTGCGGAAAGTGTCTCAAAGCGGAAAGTCACACTGGAGCAGCTCTCCTGGCTGCTCTGAACAAAGAGGTGGATCAGTGGCTTACCCCGCACTAACTGGAGATCGGCAACGTTGTGTGTGACAACGGCAGCAATCTCCTTTCCACTTTGAATTTGGGAAAGCTGACACATGTACCCTGCATGTCACATGGGCTGAATCTTATAATTCAGAGATTTGTGTCAAAGTACCCAGGCTTACAGGACATCCTGAAGCAGGCCAGGAAGTTGTGTGGGCATTTCAGGCGGTCTTTCACGGCCATGGCACGCTTTGCCGATATTCAGCAGAGAAACAACTTGCCGGTGAGACGCCTGGTTTGCAATAGCCCAACTCGCTGGAATTCGACCCTGCTGATGTTCGACCACCTGCTACAACAGGAGAAAGCCGTCACCCAGTATCTCTACAACTACAGTAAAAGGACACACTCTGGGGAGATGGGGATGTTCTGGCCCAAGAACTGGACACTCATGCAAAATTCCTGCAGGCTCGTGTGGTCGTTTGAGGAGGTGACCAACCTGGTGAGTCGCAGTGAAGGCACCATCAGCGGCTTGATCCCGTACGCTTTCTTCCTGGAGCGTGCCATGGGTAGAGTGGTGGATCAAGCTGTGGAGGAGCGTGAACAGGAACAGTTACAGGAGGAAGAGTTTTGGGATCAATTCTCATCAGAACAAGATGTTTCCTCAACACCGGCAGCACAGAGGGGGGAGGAGGAGGAGGAGGAAGAGTCATGTGGGGAAGAGGAGTCAGACTCAGATGATGAGGAAGGGTTTTTTTTTTTTGGAGGAGGAGGCGGCGGCAGGAGAACAACCGCAGCAGGCGTCGCAGGGGGCTTGTGCTGCTCAACGTTCCGGTGGTATTGTTCGTGGCTGGGGGGAGGAGGAGAACTTACCTGACGTCACTGAGGAAGAGCAAGAGGAGATGGATAGTACGTCTGGATCCAAATTTGTGCAGATGGCATCTTTCATGCTGTCCAGCCTGTTGAGGGACCCCCGTATAAAAAAACTCAAGGGGAATGAGCTGTACTGGGTGGCCACGCTACTAGACCCTCGGTATAGGCACAAAGTGGCAGATATGTTTCCAAATCACATGAAGGCAGAAAGGATGCAGCACTTGCAGAACAAGCTGGCAACTATGCTTTACAGTGCGTTTAAGGGTGATGTCACAGCACAACGCAATAAAGGTACCACTGCCAGTAATCCTTCTCCCATGTCCACGCAGGCAAGGACAGGACGCTCCAGCGATCTCATGGTGATGTCAGACATGTGGACATTCTTTAGTCCAACGCCTCGCCTTAGCCCTTCCGGATCCACCCTCCACCAACGCCTGGACCGGCAGGTAGCCAACTACCTGGCCTTAAGTGTGGATGTAGACACTGTGAGCAGCAATGAATCCTTGGACTACTGGGTGTGCAGGCTTGACCTGTGGCAAGAGCTGTCCCAATTTGCCATCCAACTTCTGTCTTCCCCTGCCTCAAGCGTCCTGCCAGAAAGGACTTTCAGTGCAGCTGGAAGCATTGTCACTGAGAAGAAAAGTCGCCTAAGTCACAAAAGTGTTCAGTACCTCACCTTTATCAAAATGAATGAGGCATGGATTCTGGAGGGCTACTGCCTGCCCGAAGACTAAGTCAGTCCCCACACACAGCATCTCTGCCTGCACACCGTGTGACTGCCTGCCCCAAGACTAAGTCGCTCCCCACACAGCATCTCTGCCTGCAGGCCACTTGACTGCCTTCTCAGCCACCACCAACAGGGTCCAGGCAGATTCCTGAATTTTTAAGGCCGCTGCTAGCAGCGGCCGCTATAATAATTTTTCTGGTGCGTGTACATGCCTGCCTAACAAAACAAAAGGCATGTACATGTGTCAATTCCCCTTCGTGATCGTTACCTTGCCGCGGTGAAGGGGCTTGCGTATCACAATGAAGCATTGACCGCCGGTTATATGAGTGTCTTGGGGGGGCACACCCAAGATAATAAGGTTGTTGCTTCATTGTGGACAGACCAAATTTGATCAGCTGCACAGTCACTGTTGTTCTATCATTGAGCTACCACAGCCTGGCGACCATATGAGCTTGAAAACCGACACGGCCTGCACTCTCGCCATGGTGCGCACCAGTCCAGCAAGGCCGTCACTACACAAACAGCTGTTTGCGGTGTGTTACACGGTGAGTTTGGTGTGTCAGTGTGAAGCAGTACTCTACTTACACTCCCTGATTGATGTATACACGTGCAAGATGTTTTAAAGTACTTTAGGCCTCCAATTTAGCATGCAATCTGATTTCTGCCCTTAAAACGCTGCTTTGCGTCAAATCCAGATTTTTTCCCGGGACTTTTGGCGTGTATCCCACTGCGGCATGCTCCCCTCCAGGTGTTAGACCCTTTGAAACATCTTTTCCATCACTTTTGTGGCTAGCATAAATGTTTCTAGTTCGTCTTCCCATTTGAGTCTATTGCGTTTCCCGAAAGTTTGCGCAAACCGAACTTTTGCGGAAGTTCACGTTCACAAACCGAAAATTGGAGGTTCGAGCCATCTCTAGTTAGGCCACATGAAACAACTTTTCCATCACTTTTGTGGCCAGAAACAGTCTTAAAATTCCCCTGCCCATTGAAGTCTATGGTCTATGGCCAGATTCGCCTGTTCGCAAGCTTTTGTGGAAATTTGTGTTTGAAGTTCGCAAACCGAAAATTTGATGTTCAGACTATTGCTAGTGTTGAGTTGCAGCATGTCATGTCTCAAGTTGTTGCATATGCTCCCTTGCAGACTCAAGCAGAGTAAATTGTCAGGTGCTGTGCCATCATTCCAAATTGGAAGGGGGGGCTGTTCCTCACAAGTTATTCCCGAGCAGCAAAAAGTCTAAAACCGGCCCTGGTTGTAGAGGGTACAATGACTCTAAATACTAAAGGATTAAAATGAGGGCTGAACTTGCACAGCAGGTGGTTTCAGTGCACGGCGCTATAGAACCAGTGCTGTAGTACGCGCCCCGCGCAAGAGTAATTCGGGCATCCGGAGGGGATTGCCGGACTCCAAATTACTTCTCCCTCCGAGTTGCTACACCTTGGAGGGGGAATAATATTTAACACCACCAGGAATTTGAGCGGCAGCAGGGAGAGCCGTCATTTGGCTCAAAGCACAAAATTTGCGTGGTGAACAGCTCTACAGGTCTCCAACTGCCTGTGTCTCTGCCGGTGCCAAGTCTCAGCCGGATTGCTCAAACGGCTTCACAGGTATTTAACAAAAGGAAGAGACGGCACACAACTGGCTGCAAATTACTTGCTTGTATTCAGCGAACACGAACACTACATGTTACGGATGTAGACCATCCTTCATCAGGTGTAAAACAGCATTGAAGCATACATCACAAGTATAAATACACATACAAGTATGGGCAACCCCACCCTTCATTGCTCCACCCTTGGAACAGTTAACCCTCAAGTCAATAGTCCCAAGTAAATACAGTTAACAGGCACTCCAATTCGACTAACAATATCAACATCTGTTTAACTGACCGTCATCCTGGCACTTCCCATAAGGACTGCCACAGAACCACCTGTAAATCAAACGTGGTTATAACAATTGCAGGTACCCACATTCTCATATTCATTAGTAAACACAACAGCAATATAGAAAAAATAACTATACCATAAAAAGAGACATTATAAAAAACATTTTAAAGGTAATCGCTCGTTCATACCCCTAGGGGTGACAACATCCAATGAATAAATCCATCGAGCCTCCTTTTGTTTTAACAATTTCTCCAGATTGCCACCCCTTGTTGAAGGATTGACAGCCTCCAAAACGCACCATCTTAGCTGAGCCGTCATTTGGCTCACCCTGCGCCCAGCTCACCGGAGGCATACCAAAATGTGTGCTGTACTTGTTATGGGGGGAGCGTAACTGAGATAGGTAATTTGGGGTACGAGACACTGCCATAGCCCACAATGTAATTAGCAGCTATGGTGGTGCCAAGTGAGTAATTTGGGTGTGAGAAGCCAGAGTTCGGCTATTATATAGTTGAACTCCGACTGGCAGCAGCGAATGTGGTGGTGACTGAGTCTGGAGTTTGGCTATCGTGTAGCTGAACTCTGGTTATGGATAGCGGTGTTGGTAATGAGAGCTCGACTATAGTATAGCCAAGCGCCATTCGGGTCGGAAAACGTTTTTATAGTAGTGAATTAACCAAGAGGTTAATATTGGTTTAAAAACACACGATTGGTTCACACAATGGCCAGGGGCCCCGGACCTCTCTCACTGGCCGGGGCCCCAAGGCCAACACGTGATACCTGGAGGGGAGTGCAGGTGGGCCTGGACCTGGACCTGGTCCAGGCCCACCTGTACTCCCCTCCAGGTATCACGTGTTGGCCTTGGGGCCCCGGCCAGTGAGAGAGGTCCGGGGCCCCTGGCCATTGTGTGAACCAATCGTGTGTTTTTAAACGTTTTCTTTTAGCTCTAGGACATGGCGGACAGGTGAGCGGTTAGGGAGGGACCCCTGTGGGAGGGATGCCTGCACGGGGCGGTCCTGCTAGTGACGCAATCTTGCGATTGCGTCCAACTGAAGCCTCCCACCTGAATGCTAATGGCTGCTAGATGTGGTATGGCAGGTAAAGGGTGTATGACAGTGCATCCTGATTGGCTGACGAGCACCTGCTGACAAATTTCAAATGTAGCTGGATGCATGTACTGCTGTGTTTTATTGCTTGTGTTTGTTGAGGTTAATATTGGTGCCAGAAATAATGGAAATCAACCAGATATTGGTGAAGGCAGCAACGAGGGTGAGTTACTAGGTACCTGGGCTTTACATTACATTACTGTTAGGTGTAGGTAGAGATGAGGTTTGTGTGACACTGTGGGACAGCAGACCAGGATTTTCCACAGACAACTGAACCCGTAAATACATGGAATCCCAGTGGAACAGGAAAACATTAGTATTATCTTCTGTTAAACGCGGGGAAAAAACGCCTGATGCAAAATTAACCTCTTGCCGACCGCGTCACACCAGTAGGCGTGGCCGCGGCGGCAGCCCCAGGACCACCTAACGCCAATTGGCGTAAAGTCCTGGGGCTCTGTTTTGCAGGAGATCGCACCGCGCAGGCTGCGCGCGCATCTCCTGCTTGGGGGGCGGAGCTCCGCCCCGCCTTCAGTCTCCGAGCGGCTATTGCCGCTCGGAAGACTGTTAGACGGCGTGATCGCCGTCTATTTACTCTGTGCAGCGCTGCGATCAGCAGCAGCGCTGCACTGGGGACAAGAGAGCGATCGGCTCTCATAGGCAGAAGCCTATGACAGCCGATCGCCGTAATTGGCCGGCTGTGGGGAGGGAGGGAGCGAGGGAGGGAAGGGGGTTAAAGGAAGAGGGTTTTTTTTTTTTAAAAAGGCAACACAAATATTTATTAAAAAAAAAATAAACATGGGGGGAGCGATCAGACCCCACCAACAGAGAGCTCTGTTGGTGGGGAGAAAAGGGGGGGGAATCACTCGTGTGCTATGTTGTGCGGCCCTGCAGCTTGGCCTTAAAGCTGCAGTGGCCTTTTAAACTAAAAATTGCCTGGTCACTAGGGGGGTTTAGCCCTGCAGTCTTCAAGAGGTTAAAGGATTACTTCCTTTTAATCTAAAATGTCACCGCCCCAGCTAAATATTGAGTTGCATGTTCTTGTGATATGCAGTATTCTTTTATCTTTAACCTTTAGAAATCTGCCTTCTTAACCTTTACTGTGGCAAGGTAAAATTATGTTTCCCAGCTGTTTAGAAATGATGTTGTATCAATTAGATCAATGGCCATCCCAAGCTACTTTGCACACAGTGACCTCATTGTCTAGGCCGGTGTTTCTCAACTACTTTATGCCCTCTACAAAAAGCAGCGATGGACCAAAAACCCTTTGGTACAGTTGACAGAAAATTAAAGCACATGTCTGAATTTGTTGGTATTATTATTATTACTATTATGTTTCTTTTTAGAACTAAAAACGAATTATATGTGTATTTAACATGATCGTACCCCTTGAAGCCATCAGAAGTACCCTCTGGAAAATATTGTGTGTTGAGAACCTGTAGTCTAGAAAATTAAAAATTGTGCTTTACTAAACCTTCTAAACTGGCTGTAACTGTAGTCATAGCAACTGCTACCCCTACCCTACAAGGTTTGGGGTTTGCTGTGAGCAACTTTAGGAAAATCCAATTGAAGGCTTTGTATACAGTTAGATGTGCTTCCAGTTTTGCATATGCACATTGTAAATGTTAGATGTGATTGAATCCACCGCCAGCATATGGGCCCTTGTCCCTGAATGAAAATGGACTTGTCCTGGGAGCACACCTACATGCAGAGCTGGATCATCCACAAGGCAAACCCAGGCAGCTACCTAGGGCCTGGAGAGAGTCTAGAGGCCTGGTGGACGCTATCAACCAACCAATCTTACTAAAAATGCCATGTGACCATCAGTGGTGGTAAAAAAACGATCTTGCCTAGAGCCCATTTCATCTTAATACTTTTCTGCCTTCATGTCAACTTTTTGTTTGAAGTTATCACTGGTATCCACTGGTTTCGAGTGAGTTTAAACTGAGATACCTTAAATATTGCTCAATATTCTGCTTATGCCCAGCCTCTTGAGCTCCTCCTCATCTTGATTGAGTGGACTACCATTTCTCTACAATAAAGGGTGCCCAATGTGTACAGTGTGGTGAACTGTCAAATCAGTTGGTGCTCAGTTGCAAAGTGTGAGGGATAGCGGACCCGCTGCCAGCAGGCATGAGGCAGCGGGCTCCGCTTCCCGGACTTCCACCGCCGGCGTGCCGCCGAGCGGGGCTGTGCGGTCGGCAGAGTCCGTATGCTCGGCGGACTCCGCTGTGCAGTTGCCTCCTATAGGGTCTCCTTCGCCGGCACTTACCCTGCGCTTGGCGCGCGCGAGGAGACAGGAACTTTATCGTTCCCGAAGAGGAGTCAGCTGACCAGGCTGGTCAGCTGACTCCAGCAGGGCCAGGGATTGGCTGGGCAGCTGGGGGACGCTGCTAGAGCGTTCCCCAGCATAAAAGGAGCTGTCTGTCAGTTGCTCCTTGTCTGCTGTCGTGAATACACTGTTTGTGTTAGCGCTCAGACCTTAGTGCAGTGCCCTGGTGTTGATACTAAGGATTTCACACCTTAGCTTAGGAATAATATTGTTTATTGATCTGTGTTTTGACTCTGGCTATCCCTGACTACTCTATCTCTTGCTGATCATGTACCTTTGCCTATCTGATCCTTGTTGCCGACCTCTGCCCGTTTACCGATTACTCTTCTGTCTTTTGCTCCTGTACTGTTGCCGTCATCTCTGTTGCCGAACCCTTGCCTGTCTGACCCTTCTCCCTTCAGTGGAACGTCTCCCACTGGAGGGTTATCTCTGAGTCTTGCCTCTCCGAGACGCCTGCCCCAAGCAGACGATTACTGCTAGGGGTCGAGATTCCTCACTCAGCCTGGTTAGAGGATCTCACTCACGGAGTTCCCATTCAGAGGTAACCACACCTCTGAGGAATTACCGTGAGGTGGATATTTCCACACTTCTGTAATTTTACTGTCTTTATTGTGTTACTTTTGCTGTCGTGCTCAGAGGTTAGCAATATATCTGTATTATCGGTGATTCTGCAGATCACCAATAATCGGGTATATATCTGCATTCTTGGTGATACTGCAGATCACCAATAATCAGATTCTCTCTGTGTGCTAACATATATCATGACAGAACAGCAGACCATTGGTATGGAAGCACTACGCAGTCAGATCGAGACTCTAACCACCTCGCTTAATAACCTCATCGAGGTGGTTAATACGCAACAGACTCAGATCAACCAGTTGGCCGGGTCTGTACGGGTCTTGCAGACGACTGTGGCCACAGTGCAATCCCCTCCGGTCACAGATCTCCGCATGTCAGTGCCCGAAAAGTTTTCAGGGCAAAGATCTGACTTCCAGAATTTTCGTAACTGGGTTTTATCTTATTTTGAGTTACGACCTACCCAGTCAGGTTCTGAGCAGCAAAGGGTGACTTTTATTAAGACCTTATTGTCCGGGGATTCGCAAACCTGGGCATATGGTCTTCCACCAGAGGATACGGCTCTCACGTCAGTTGAGGAATTTTTCAAATCAATGGCTATAATTTATGATGATCCGGATGCATCGATCACTGCCGAGAGGAAGCTCAAGACTCTCAGGCAGGGTCGAGACACGGTTGAGGTTTACGCGGCAGAGTTCAGAAAGTGGGCTGTGTCATCTAGGTGGGGGTCTTACGCCTTGTTGTTAGACTGTTTTCTGTCAGGCCTATCAGACTCAGTCTCGGAATTAATGTTGGGACACCCAGTGCCCAAGTCCGTGGATGACGCCATTTCTTTGGCGATACGGGCGGACCTCAGATTGCGCTATCAGCGCCAATCAAGAGGCAGGAATGCAGTGAGAGTTTTTTCTCATGCGTCCTCATCGCCTGCTCCTTCTACCGACGAACCGATGCAAATCGGACATTCTCGGTTGACTCGAGCCGAGAAAGAGCGTAGAAGGGCAGAGAACCTTTGTCTATATTGTGCAGAGCAGGGTCATATTGCTCAAAATTGCCCCAGGAAATCGGGAAACGCTGCTGTCTAGGTGTAGTTAGAGGTAATACCCTAGACGCACAGAACTTACCTCTAAATCAGAATAATCGGTTACTTCTCCCGTGTTCCATTTCCTGGGGAAATATTACTGTTTGTACTGAAGCTTTTGTGGACTCAGGGTCCGCAACCAATTTTATAGATTATGATTTTGTGAAGGGACTGAGGGTTCCCTTACAACCCTTAGACCGACAAATAATCGTCACCGCAGTAGATGACTCTCCTCTACAGTGTAGATCACCTCTCTCTCTCAGACCCCAAGGTTGTCATGTACGATAGGGGTTCTACATAAGGAGAGCCTACAGTTTCTTGTTTTGCGCATGGCAACCTCCACCGTTATTCTTGGTATGCCCTGGTTACAGCTCCATTCCCCACAGATAGATTGGGCCTCAGGTCAGTTACTCAGCTGGTCACCTTATTGCCATACCCATTGTTTGGGGAGGGTTGCCATATGTGCTGCCAAGGTAGAGGTAAAAGGGATACCCACACAGTACGCTGAGTTTGCGGATGTGTTTTGTCCTAAATCCGCTGATAAACTCCCACCACATTGGAGTTTCGATTGTCCTATCGACCTAAGATCTGGTTGTATGCCTCCTAAGGGTCATCTCTATAATCTCTCTGGTCCGGAGAAACAGGCAATGCGGGAGTACATTACTGAGAACCTGGCAAAGGGGTTCATCCGCCTTTCTCGGTCACCGGCCGGGTCAGGGTTTTTTTCGTAAAAAAAAAAGATGGTGGCCTTAGACCCTGTATTGACTACCGAGGTCTAAACAAGATCACCATAAAGAATCGCTATCCATTACCTCTGATAGACAATCTCTTTGGCCAGATTACCAGTGCCACTATTTTTTTAAAATTGGACCTACGTGGGGCATACAACCTGGTACGCATTAGGGCTGGTGACGAATGGAAGACGGCCTTCAATACACCCGACGGGCATTACGAGTATCTAATTATGCCCTTCGGGTTGTGTAACGCCCCGGCCGTCTTCCAGGACTTGATTAACGAAGTTTTCAGGGAGGTGTTGGGGAGGTTTGTCGTGGTATATCTCGATGACATATTGATTTTCTCTCCAAACCTCGTGGAACATCACAAACATGTCAAATATGTGTTGAAGAGGTTGAGACAAAACCTATTGTATGCAAAACTAGAGAAGTGCCTCTTTGAGGTCACTCAAATTTCTTTTCTGGGATACATCATCTCAACGTCAGGGCTCTCTATGGACCCAGAAAAGGTTTCGGCTGTCCTAGAGTGGCCGCAACCGGTGGGCTTGAAGGCACTTCAGAGATTCCTTGGTTTTGCTAATTACTACCGGAGATTTATTAAGGGATTCTCTTCGGTAGTAGCCCCTCTGTCTAGTCTAACCAAGAAAGGGGCTGACCCTTATCAGTGGTCATCGGAGGCCCAGGCCACATTTAACACCCTGAAGAAACTGTTTTGCTCTGCACCCATACTGAGACATGTTAACATCGCTCTTCCCTTCATAGTAGAGGTAGATGCCTCAGAGATCGGGGTGGGGGCTGTGCCGTCTCAGTGCTCGGGTCTGCAGGGCAAGACACATCCTTGTGCTTATTTCTCACGCAGGTTCTCTCCTGCTGAGAGAAACTACGATGTGGGCAACAGGGAACTGTTGGCCATCAAGTTAGCCTTCCAGGAATGGCACCATTGGCTGGAAGGTGCAGAACACACCATTACTGTATACACTGACCATAAGAACCTGGAGTACATTGAAGGGGCTAAGAGGCTCACTCCTCGTCAGGCCCGCTGGTCCCTATTTTTCTCGCGTTTTAGATTTGTTATCACGTACACTCCAGGTTCCAAGAACATTAAGGCAGACGCTCTCTCCAGATGTTTTGAACCAGAGACAGCTCAGCCCACACTCTCTGAGAGCATCGTACCTCACAAGGTGGTGCTGGCAGCCACTGAGACCTGGGAGGACTGGGCGGTCACACTGGCGCCTCACCAGCTAGCTACCCCAGAAGGGAAACCGGAAGGGGTCCTCTTTGTTCCACTCCAGTTCCATTTGCAAATCATGCAGCTATTCCATGCCCATAAGAACACAGGTCACCCGGGGGTCACCTGCACGCTAGATCTACTCACAAGGTGTGTTTGGTGGCCTTCATTGGCCTCGGATTGCAGGGAATTCGTCAGAGAGTGTGTGGTGTGTGCCAGGAGTAAACCGTCTCGCCAGGCTCCAGTGGGTACCTTACAACCCTTGCCAGTTCCAAGTGAACCATGGACCCACCTGTTTATGGACTTCATTGGCGAGCTTCCCAAGTCGGAAGGTATGACTGTGATATGGGTGATCGTGGACAGGTTCAGCAAGATGGCCCATTTTGTTCCTCTTAAAGGATTCCCATCAGCTCAAGACTTAGCCGACCTCTTCATACAGCACGTCTTCCGATTACATGGGATTCCGGATGATGTGGTATCGGATAGAGGAGTCCAATTTATGTCAACATTTTGGAGGGCTTTTTGCCATAATTTGGGTATGAACCTGTCCTTCTCGTCTGGGTATCACCCACAGACCAACGGGCAGACCGAGAGGGTTAATCAGGCACTAGAACAGTTTCTGAGGTGCTATGTGGCAGATGCACAAACGGAATGGGTTAAATTCCTACCCTTTGCTGAGTTTGCACACAACAACCTGAGAAGCGCTTCAACGGGCTTGTCCCCTTTTCAGGTTGTGTCAGGAAGGTCTCCTAAATTTTCCCCATTGCCGGTGTGCTCCTCTCCTTTCCCAGCCCTGGAAGAGTGGCAGAAGGTTTTAAAAAAAACTTTGGGGACAAGTAAAGGAGAATTTAGGAGTAGCCTTCCAGAATCAAAAGAGACAGGCCAACAAGAGACGGTCTGTTGAGTGGCACTTTTCTCCTGGAGACATGGTGTGGGTGTCAACAAGACATTTGGCACTGACAACCGTCCACCAAGTTGGGGCCCAAGTTCATAGGGCCTTATCCGGTGGCCAAAAAGATTAATGAGGTCTCATACGTGATTGATCTCCCAGCCAGCATGAGAGGTGGGAGATCGTTCCATGTTTCTTTGTTGAAACCAGCAGTATATGTGGATTCCTCTCTCCCCCCTCCCCCCCCCCAGTGATAGTGGAGGGCCAGACAGAGTACGAGGTTGGGAAAATTTTGGACTCCCGGCTGGTACAGAATTCTGTACAGTATCTGGTCCATTGGAAGGGGTACGGGGTGGAGGACAGATCTTGGGTGCCGGAGGATCGCATGCATGCTGAGAAACTAAAGAAGAGGTTTCATCAGTCACATCCAGAGAAACCAGGTGGGAAGTGTCCGGAGTCCACTCCTCAAGAGGGGGGTACTGTGAGGGATAGCGGACCCGCTGCTAGCAGGCATGAGGCAGCGGGCTCCGCTTCCCGGACTCCCACCGCTGGCGTGCTGCCGAGCGGGGCTGTGCGGTCGGCGGAGTCCGGATGCTCGGCAGACTCCGCTGCGCAGTTGCCTCCTATAGGGTCCTCCTATGGGGTCTCCTTCGCCGGCACTTACCCGGCGCTTGGCACACGCGCGCGAGGAGACTGGAACTTTATCGTTCCCGAAGAGGAGTCAGCTGACCAGGCTGGTCAGCTGACTCTAGCAGGGCCAGGGATTGGCTGGGCAGCTGGGGGACGCTGCTAGAGCGTTCCCCAGCATAAAAGGAGCTGTCTGTCAGTTGCTCCTTGTCTGCTGTCGTGAATACACTGTTTGTGTTAGCGCTCAGACCTTAGTGCAGTGCCCTGGTGTTGATACTAAGGATTTCACACCTTAGCTTAGGAATATTATTGTTTATTGATCTGTGTTTTGACTCTGGCTATCCCTGACTACTCTATCTCTTGCTGATCTTGTACCTTTGCCTATCTGATCCTTGTTGCCGACCTCTGCCCGTTTACCGATTACTCTTCTTTCTTCTGCTCCTGTACTGTTGCCTTCATCTCTGTTGCCGAACCCTTGCCTGTCTGACCCTTCTCCCTTCAGTGGAACGTCTCCCACTGGAGGGTTATCTCTGAGTCTTGCCTCTCCGAGACGCCTGCCCCAAGCAGACGATTACTGCTAGGGGTCGAGATTCCTCACTCAGCCTGGTTAGAGGATCTCACTCACGGGGTTCCCATTCAGAGGTAACCACACCTCTGAGGAATTACCGTGAGGTGGATATTTCCACACTTATTTTACTGTCTTTATTGTGTTACTTTTGCTGTCGTGTCCAGAGGTTAGCAATATATCTGTATTATCGGTGATTCTGCAGTTCACCAATAATCGGGTATATATCTGCATTCTTGGTGATACTGCAGATCACCAATAATCAGATTCTCTCTGTGTGCTAACATATATCATGACACAAAGCCAGCAGGAAATCTAATGATTGCATGTTGTAAAATAATGTTGTGTATGTTTTGGCCAATCAGTGTGGATTCATCTGTTGTCACTTGTCAGACTGAATTTCCAGCATCCATAGTACCATTCATCTGGTGTTTTGGGAAGGCATAGAAAGTGTGAATAGTATATGAGCACTGCTAAAGTTGCTCAACACTTTTAAACTGGGAACATTTGAATTGTAAATTGTGTTTCTGTGCAGCAGCAAGTTGCATGGGGGTGTACTCACTACTACCGATGGTGAGTTTGCATATTGCGCAGTTAGCAGCACCTCAGTTACCTACGCAACACAAATGTTACCAGGGCACTGCATGCTAGGTAAGTTGTAACCCAAGTAGTACTTTTGCATTAGCTAGATAACGCACATCGCGCTAACTGTGAAACATCCTCAATCCACCACTTGGTGACAAAGAGTGATGTTCTGCTATGTAGGAATATCTCAGTGAACTGCAATGGGCAATTGGGCATGCTTTTTCCATTTAACAGGCACCTTCATCTGCTCTGTGTATAATGTGGTGAATTTGGGAAATCAGACTTCTGTGCAAATTGCATGCAGATTGTATGCAGCATGGAATTGGACCAATCAAGTGCACTTCCTGCTAATTCTAATCGACTCAGTTTCAAGCTGCAAACAATATGGATTCATTTTGCATTCAAGCTAGAATACCTGGCATCTCATTGTCCATATCTAGTACTTGCTAATGCAGGGCTTGCAGGGAAGATGTATGGGAATGGATATGACACAGCAAACCCCTTTATCATCCATGTTTATGTATGGCTTTACAGAGGCAGGGGTGTACCTAAAAATCATATGCCCCACCAGCAAAACTTGTATGCCCCCTCCAACACTCTATCCCCTTTACCCCCCCCCCCCCACACCCTTTTGTTACACCTCCTCCCCAGCCTGCCAGGGGTCATATAAGAAGTGCAGCCATCATGACCAACCCCCCCCCCCCCCCCCCTCCCAATCCACTGCAAGTGGGACCAAACCAACACACAATCTGGAGGATAGACTCTTGTATTAGAGGTAGAAAGGGTAAGTAAGTAGTTGGGGGTGCTCACAGCTCTGGGCCCTGTCTGTGTTAAGGGTAACTGTACATTTCCATATCCACTCATATGAAAGAGAAAAGACAGGAAGGAGGATATCATCATCAAAATGTAACTAGACCTAAAGGGGGCATACATGTGAATAAGGCACCCAATAAAAAGGGCGCCAGCGAAAGCAACTAGTACAATAAATGTAAAATTAATAAAAATTCTACTACTTAATCAATGCAGGACATTGTTTATGGTCAGGCATTGGTTGGGGGTTGGTCAGGGTTAGGCATTTTGCAGCATGGGATCAATTAGGTTTAGGCATTAGTTGGGAGGTCGGTTAGGGTTAGACATTTTGCAGCAGGGGATCGGTTAGGGTTAGGCATTGGCAGAGGGAGGGATTTTGTGAGAACAGGGTTAGATGTTAGTAAAACATTGGTAATCTTCTTTACCGCTATTTTACTATTGTAATTGAGTAGTGGAAAATTGGTAAATTTACTGATATTTCACTAGCGGCTTTCTTCGGTGCCCAAATTACTTCAATGCCTTTTTGATTGCATATGCCACCACAACCATAAGCAGGTTAGCTGAGTGTGTTGAACAAACAATACCTATGCAAACATTGGATTGCCATTCAGCATGACCAAAAATAATCAGGCAACAATGACCTAATTCTTTACCAGCTATTACTATACTATTTTTGGCTGCCTGATGCCTACTTTCATGCTATATAACATACACCAATAATACCAACAATACAGTGCTTCTGATTAGTATTTATTCTATCATCTACAAGTTGTTGTTTTTCCAAGCAACGGCTCAAAATTTTTTCCATTCAATGTCTCTTCTTTTACTGAAAAAGAGAACAGAAAAAATAATCAATTGTTTTGTTGAGATAAAAACCTTCTAATTATTCTGTAAGAGCTGTACAATTTAATATCACATTGCTAAATGTAGCCTGTCTGCATGTTGAGTTGATGTGGCTCTGTAAAGTGTAAAGCTTGCTGTACGCCATCGGTTATGGATGTACGTCTGGCTAAAGGGGCATAAATAAATAATTCACTTATTCAGTAGTGGTGCATTGTGGGTGACCACAGATGTTCACTTAAAGCTTAATTATTGCAAGTACCTTCTGTTTTAATCAGGCAAATTACACCAAGAATTATATCTATTGCAACCGAACCACATAATGTTAACCCTTTGAACTATCCGCATATACTCAAATACAAGTTGAACTTGTGTATAAGTTGACTCCAATATCCAACTCTCTTAAGCTGGAATTTTTTATCGACTCAAGTATAAGTCTACCCAGCAAAGTGAATGGCTGCATTTGGGGCTCAGGAGGAGTTAATGACTGCACTGCATACAGTATTGCAGCCATTAACCCGTCCTGTCCCGTAAGTGCAGCCAATACCTCCTCCAGACCCCCAAGTGCTGCAATTGTTCACTACCTTTTATGCAGCCCAGTATTTCCCCCTTGCCCTTTTCCTTGTTAATTGTTGCTGCCAGGACTTTCAGACCTGTGCTTTCTTGGCATTTCCTTTCCTCAAAGTATCACTTACCACTGGGTAAATTGCTGCAAATGGGAATGTCACTATTGGTACACACATTACTCAGTGTGCTCAGTGTTGCCCGTGACTCATGTATAAGTCGACCCTATACTTTTATGAAGTGAATCAGACCTAAATTTCTAGACTTATACTAGAGTATATACAGTATATGATACATATGGATTATAAGTCCATTATTTAAATGCAGCGCAAATAAGCCTATAAAATCACTTGGACTGCAAGAAGTAGCAATATACTGTTGTCATGTTTACATTTAAAGAGTTACTTCACTTCTGTGGAGAGAACTACAAGTAATATGGACAATAATATGTATTTTAGCAAATATTCATTTAGAAAAAGCATATATCTTTGTTTGCATCATTATGTCTCTCTCTCTCGTGCGCAGGTATGTCGGCACATAAGCCGGGAATGTACATTTGGGATTCTGATAGTGGTAACTCAGTATAGTAAGACCCCCAGTACCTGGCACAGGCTAGGATTGCCTAATGCTGGATATGTGTGCTGACTGGTTGCTTGAGAAGTCAAGCAATGGCCCTAAAATAACACTAACCTACCACCGTGCAGATCTGTGCGCAGCAGAAGCAACTTACCAAACCTCCGGGCATGGTCTTCTACACTTCCTGCAGCCCACAGCTACTATTTTTGCATCATCTGTGTACGGCTCCCAAAGCATGCATGTGATTCGATGCGGGTCAGGTGACATGCTGAGAGCCGTGCATGGATGCACAAGAGTAGCTGGGAGCTGCAGGAAGTGTAGAAGATGGCATCCAGAGGTTTGGTAAGTCACTTCTGCTGCTCACAGCTTTGCAAACAACTACAGTTCTGCCCCTGTTCTCAGAGCAAGATCATCCATGTGGCAACCTAAGCAAGTGCCTGGGGTTTAGTGGGTGTCAAGGGGCCTAAATTCAAGCTTCTTTGGCCCATCTCTCACTTCAACTTACCAAAAGAATCAAAAAGGGCAGCCTAAGTTGCTTCCTTGCCTAGGCCCCCTATTTAATCTTAATCCTTCTCTGCCTGCTCCCTCCAGACCTGCCAGTTGGTTGCAACTGCCAGATGCCTAACTTCCAAATAGCCCGGTGTTTTACAGTAGTTAACATCCTTACATTGAAGCACTAAATTATTACATCTACATTTTGGCTGGTGATCAGGACTCTATCTCTCTGGAGTTTGTATGATTTCCCTATATTTGTATGAGTTTATTTGCTGAATTCAGGACTATCCAGAGGTCTCCCACTACTGAAGTAAGTATCCAATGTTTTCTTTTTTTTCACTACAGGTACGCTTAAAAGCAGGGCTGTAACTAGAGGGGAAGAACACCTGCAGGGGGACCCCAACTACTAACCTTCCCTTCCTGACATACAGTGGATTATACTTCAGATCAGGCGTTTTTGTGGCTACACTTGTTATGGGTGTGAAGATCATAATGGCTGCACTTGTTTTATGACCCTTGTGAGTTTGGCCCCAAGGCAGTGAAGGGGACCAAGGGGAGGCAAGGGAAGGGGTGTAAACATTGGGGGGCCCATCAAAGTTGCACTGGGGGGGGGGGGGGGGCACAGATTGTAGTTACACCACTGCTTTAAAGTAACTTTTAAAACTGGAGTTGGGGCAGAATGGAGTTTTGTATAGACCCGTACACACGCCGGACTGGAGGCAACGATGGGTCCGTCGTCACCTCCCGCTGGGTGGGCGTTCCAACGACAGTCCAGCGTGTGTACGCACTGTCGGCGGACTGATACGGCTGTTTCTGAGCGAACCGCCCGGCGGATCGCTCAGAAACAGCCGTATCAGTCCCCCGACAGCGCGTAAACACACCGGACTGTCGTTGGGACGCCCACCCAGCGGGAGGTGACGACGGACCCGTCGTTGCCTCCAGTCCAGCGTGTGTACGGGCCTTATCTCCTACAGTCCAGCTTCAAGATAAAGCAGCTTTGTTATACTTACAAACTCAGGCTTCCCATCTGATGTATCTTTGTTCTTAGGTTGATAGATACAGTCACTATCACATACACCATCACAGCACTTCAGTGTCCAAGGGCAGTCACGATTATCTTCACATGGACTTCCTGTTACAGGAAACCAAATAATACAATTATTATTTTGTGCTCTAAACATACAGTTAAAATATAGATTAGAACCCCCCTAAAGACCAGAGCAATTTTAACGAAATGGGCCACTGCAGCTTTAAAGAGACTCCGTAACAAAAATTGCATCCTGTTTTTTATCATCCTACAAGTTCAAAAAGCTATTCTAATGTGTTCTGGCTTACTGCAGCACTTTATACTATCACTGTCTCTGTAATAAATCAATGTATCTTTCCCCTGTCAGACTTGTCGGCCTGTGTCTGGAAGGCTGCCAAGTTCTTTAGTGTTGTGGTTCTGCTATGAACTCCCCCTTCCAGGCCCCTCTCTGCACACTGCCTGTGTGTTATTTAGGATTAGAGCAGCTTCTCTCTTCTCTCTTATCTTTTACAAGCTGGATAAATCGTCCTCTGAGCTGGCTGGGATTTCACATACTGAAGAATTACAGACAAGGGCAAAGCTGTTTGCAGGAAGAAACAAGCAGCCTGAAACTTCAGTGCATGAGAACAGGGGGAAAGAAATACACAAATGATCTCTTGAGATTCAAAAGGAAGGCTGTATACAGCCTGCTTGTGTATGGATGTATTTTCTATGTGTGGACATACTGTACTACTTCCTGTTTTGGTGGCCATTTTGTTTGTTTATAAACAAACTTTTTAAAACTGTTTTAACCACTTTTAATGAGGCGAGGAGCGGCGAAATTGTGTCAGAGGGTAATAGGAGATGTCCCCTAACGCACTGGTATGTTTACTTTTGTGCGATTTTAACAATACAGATTCTCTTTAAGGCATAGCTGCAGGCCCGTACAACTCAGCACACGAGTGATTTCCCCCCCCCCTTTTCTCCCCACCAACAGAGCTCTCTGTTGGTGGGGTCTGATCGCCCCCCCTTGTGTTTACTTATGTTAATAAATATTTATGTTGCGTCTTTTTGATTGTTTTTTTACTAATTCTTTTTTTCCCCTAAATTCCCTCTCCCCCAGCCGGCCAATCACGCGTTTGGCTGTCATAGGCTTCTGCCTATGAGAGCCGATTGCTCTCTGGTCCCCCAGAGGGACACCCAGTACAGCGCTGCTGGTGATCGCAGCGCTGTACAAGTAAATAGATGGCGATCACGCCGTCTAACAGTCTCCCGAGCGCTCGGAGACTGAAGAGGGGGCAGAGCTCTGCCCTCCGAGCATGAGATGCGCGCGCAGCATGCGCGCAATCTCATGCAAATTGAGCCCCAGGACTTGACTCCAATTGGCGTTAGGCGGTCCTGGGCTGCCTCTGCGACCATGCCCATTGGCGTGGGGCGGTCGCTAAGTAGTTAGGGCAGAAATCACATTACATTCCTACAAATAATGCACTGGAGTGGTACTGTGCATGCCACTTAATGTAGCAACAGCAGTAGTGTGCACACAGCTCTGGGTGTCAGTGGGCTGTGGAGTGTCACACAGAAAAAAAAAACACAGGAGACTGATGTACTAGCTCTCAAAAGGGCTGTTTGGAGTGCTTTCACAGCAAGTAAGTAACAAGAACACTGGCCTAGCTAATGCTTTCCCTACCTATCTGCAGAAAGTCTGACCCTGCTCTCACTAACAGTCAGCAGCCAGCAGAGAATGAATCTATTATGGCCACCGCAACTGCTTTTTAATAGGGAGGTGGGCGGTCCAGGAGGGGGTGCTAGCTGATTGGCTGCCATGTGTCTGCTGAGCTGACTGTAAGGTAAGGGATCAAAGTTTGGCTCCATGATGATGTACTGTATAGGGGGGGGTTTGAACACGCCATATGTTCGAAGTTCGCCGAGAACGCGTACAGCGGAAATTCACAAGGAACTGTCTGCCGGCGAACTGATCAGGCCATCTCTATAGATAGATAGGTATATTATACAGCTGTTAATGCATTAGACAATGCTCACCTTAGCTAATGAAAAACAACCATCCCTGTACTGAATCTGTTTTTTCAAGAAGATTAAGCAAACCCGAATAAACTGGTGAGATAAACAATTATCTAATTTTACTGCTAAATAGGACTTTCCGGGAATGTCATAGTCATATTTTATGTTTAAAAGCTAAAAATCTAACTTTAGATTTGTATTAGCTTTTTTTCTGTCCCCGAACTTAAGAGTTTTTCTATCATGCAGGAGTATTATGGATTGTAATTTGTTATCAGTCAAAGTTAAACTACTGTTTGACCCAAGTCCCACTGCAGAGAAATTCTTAATCCTTAACCCTTAGCATGAGAACAAAAGAAAAAACCAACACAACCTAGTTCTATGTAGGATTAATACGTATAAAGCGAAAAAGAGACTGGTGTTGTTTCTTTAAACTTCCACTGCTCACTTAATTTCAGTCTTATCTTGTATGTTAATGTTTTGCTAATGTCACTTTTTATCATGATTTAACAACATAAAGGACAAATTAATTTTGTGTTAATTTTATTCCTAATTATATTCATAAATTAACACCTGTGCATGAAATTGTTGTAAATCATCTCACTTAATACTACCATATGATTTGTGAAAGCTTTTCAGCTGCTTCCTATCCATGATTTAAGAGCGAACTTAAAATCTGCATGAAGCATGTCTAAATTGAAAAAGCTCAGCTACGCTGTGTTTCTGTTTGTAAAAGAAATGTTTATTTAGCTAGGTCGTAACGCCTGCATACAGCATTACAGTATTATGCTACTGAGTCAGTAGCAGAACAGACAGGGCCAGATTTAGGCCAAGGCCCCCTAGGCCATGGCCTAGGTCACCACAGGAGGAAGGGCACCAAAGCAGCAGGCTAAACTGGTGCAGCATTTGCAAGTGCTGCAATGCGGGGAGATCAGGCGAGTGCCTGACCGCGGTACTCTGCTGCTAGTCGCCTGTGCAGCAGCCACCTTGCTCTCTGTCTCTGTGCATGTTTGCATTGTGGCTATGGACTTGGGCAGCATTGGAGACAGAAAGGAAGAGGAAGCTTTTGCACTGGAGATGAGCAAAGAAATGAATGACACAGATGGCTGCTGCAGTGTGAAGGCAAGCTGGCAACCTATACTAAAAGGGGGCTACATCTGGCTACCTCTATTGGAGGGAAAGGGGGAGGAGTCATCTGGCTACGTATACTAGAGGGAAGGGTCATCTGGCTACCTATACTGGAGTGAAAGGGGGGAGGAGTTGTCTGGCTACCTAAACTGGGGGGGGGGGGGTCATCAGGCTACCTATACTAGAGGGAAGGGGGAGGGGTCATCTCGCTACCTATACTGAAGGGGGGTGGCTGGTGACTGTGGCCTAGGGTGGTAAAGAGTACAAATCCGGCCCTGAGAACAGATTGCTACTGACTCAGCTGTACTTCCTTGACTATCCTACCTGCATAGTGGTTAAGGCAGCCTTTCTCAACCTTTTTACCCTGGGGGAACCCTGCAAATATTTTTGGGATCTTAAGGAACCTTTGTAACTAATTTTTGGATCTAAAGGAACCCCTGCATTTATTTTGCAGGAGACATGGGCCCAGGGCAGTTTCTAGGCTAAAATGCACCCAGGGCGAGGGTTAAAATTGGGCCCTCTCCCCCCGCGGGGCCAGGTATACATGCCCGCAGTGTAGGTTAGCCAGGTCTAGTTGCACCCAGTATAGGTAGCCAGCTATAGGTCCCCCCAGTTTAGGTAGATAGGCATAGTATAGGTAGCCAGGCATAGGTGCCTTCATTATAGTTGCCCCAGTATAGGTAGCCAGGTAGGTGCCTCCAGTATAGGTAGCCGGTATAGTTGCCTCCAGCATAGGTTAGATAGGCAGGTGCCCCCGGTATAGGTTAGATAGGTAGGTGCCCCCAGTACAGGTTAGCTAGATGGGTGCCTCTAGTATAGGGAGTCAGAATTGTTGCCCCCAGCCTAGGTTAGATAGGTAGGTGCCCCCAGTATAGGTTAGTTAGGTAGGTGCCTCCAATATAGGTAGTCAGTATAGTTGCCACCAGTATAGGCTAGGTAGGAAGGTGCCCCCAATACAGGTTAGATAGGTAGGGGCCCTCCAGTATAGGTTAGATTAGGTAGGTGTCCCCCAGTGTGGTTAGATTAGGTAGTTGCCCCCCAGTATAGGTTAGATTAGGTAGGTGCCCCCCAGTGTGGTTAGATTAGGTAGGTGCCCCCCAGTGTGGTTAGATTAGGTAGGTGTCCCCCAGTGTGGTTAGATTAGGTAGGTGCCCCCCAGTATAGGTTAGATTAGGTAGGTGACCCCCCCCCGTGTGGTTAGATTAGGTAGGTGCCCCCCAGTATAGGTTAGATTAGGTAGGTGGCCCCCAGTATAGGTTAGATAGGTAGCTGCCCCCCAGTATAGGTTAGATTAGGTAGGTGCCCCCCAGTATAGGTTAGATTAGGTAGGTGCCCCCCAGTGTGGTTAGATTAGGTAGGTGCTCCCCAATGTGGTTAGATTAGGTAGGTGCCCCCAGTATAGGTTAGATTAGGTAGGTGCCCCCCCAGTATAGGTTAGATAGGTAGCTACCCCCAGTATGGAGGGGGGAGTCAGCCGCGGGGAGGGCAGCCCGACCTCTCCCTCCCTTCCTCTCCGCGGGCCGCCCTCTGTGCTCCCCGTCCAAGTCTGACTGCAGGGAAGCGCTGTGTAGGGAGAGCAACTCACCTCCCTGGTTCCAATCGCCACCGGTTTCCTCTTCTGTCTTCTCCTCACAGCCGCTGATACACACTCTGCTTCCGGCTAAACAGGAAGCAAAGTGTGTATCAGCGGCTATAAAGAGAAGAGGAGACCGGCGGTGATTGGAACCAGGGAGGTGAGTTGCCCTCCCTACACAGCGCTTCCCTTCCCTGCAGTCAGACTCGGAGGGGGGAGCACGGAGGGCGGCCCACGGTGAGGGAGGGAGAGGTCGGGCTGCCCTCCCCGCGGCTGACTCTCCCCTCCATTACAGCGCCCACAACTCCTTCGGCGCCCAGGGCGCCCGCATAGGCCGCACGGCCCTAGAAACGGGCCTGCATGGGCCCATATGCAATTCACTTTTTGACCTTAATATTCTCCTAGGAGATAATATGTCATCTTCTGTTCAAATTAACGGTACTTACGTATTATCCAATCTGGAAAGTTTGGCAGCTTTTTGTTAAAGTTCTGTTGCTCCCCCAGGAAGATCTGACCATTTTTGAAAAGCTGAAAGTCCCTGCTTTCTGTTGGGTCCCAAGTCGGTATGATGCTCAGTTCCAGGGGCGTAACAATAGACACTGCAAGGGATACCTCCGCAGGGGGCCCAGAAGCCAGAGGGGGGCGTGTGGGGGGAAAAGTTTGACAGACTGACAACTAAGGGCATGGAGAGAAAAAACGTATTCTGCCCTCGCACCATTGTTATATTGACTGCATGTGTCCACCACACAGATAAGGAATCATACACACTTTGGAATTTGTACACTGTCCCTACTCCCTAGGGTTTGTAAAAAAACATCTGTCTCTTACTGCTGCAAAGTTCTGATGACTTCATGTACAACCTTACAAACAAAGTAGTCACATTTTGAAAAAAAGTTGTAGACTGTCCCTCATTCAGCAATCACTCCAAAGACATTCCTATATTCTTATCACACACATGCTAATGACTTTATGGTGTCTGATTACTTTTACAACACAATGGAGTGGGTAAGATTGATGTCTGACTGTTGCTGCCTCATTGAGAGCTTGTTGTCTCATACTGAGTCCAAGATCCTGCAATTATAGTATCAATCAGTGACATTCTGAATGTTTTGCCAAAGTTACAGTGAATACTATATCTTATGTTAAGTATGTCATTGTTGTTCCTCCATATAGCATGTGCTCTCATGTAGTAAAATAATACAGCTGTGTGTGTTTGTATGTACTGGGAGCAGAGCTGCGATGAGGGACTTGTTGGCTGCAAGGGGCTGGAGGAAGCCCCGGGTAAGTTGATCTGGGGGTAGCATAGATTGCCTGACATATCCTTTAAGTCTAAGTATTTTTATCTGCATGTGGAAAACACACTGGTCTTCAGTTTTCCTGTGCAGAAAGTGAGGGAAGTGGGGAAGTTTTGCAGGGGGGGTCCAGAGATGTCTAGTTACGCCCCTGCTCAGTTCCTAAGTTATGGGGTTTTGAAGGAAGGGTGTCCCCTGAACTTGGCTGCAGAAAGTGCAATTACAGAAGTACAGGACGAACCGGACATGATGATAAGCAAAACACCTGGTAGATCTTCTTCCTTCACAGCATAAACCTGTGTCTTCAAAACTTATCTCAAGTTATCTCTCATTACAGATGAAGGAGCAGCTATGCACCCTCATCTCCTCTCTGTCTTACTGGCATGGGCAGGAGACTCAATTCCACTGTGCAGCAAAGTGCAGGGGACACCCGTCCCCCAAATCCCCCCCTAACTTGGGAATGGGGCATCGCGTTGACTCCATACCCAGTGCAAAGGCAAGCTGGGACTTTTAGCTTTCCAAAAATGGTTAGATCTGGCTAGAAGATCAAACAGAACTTTAACAAAAAGCTGCCAAACTTTCCAGATGGGATAATAGGTAAGTACCAAAATAACTTTTCAGCACTGCAATGAAAAAGTACCAAAAAGTAGGTGAAAAAGTTCTATAAAAATAATTTTGAGAATTTTCTTGTTTGTAAATGGTTTAAAAGTATTTTATTGGCTAGGTTTGAAAATATCACCTAGGAGAAAACTCAGAAGAAAAAGTGAAATGCATATGGGCCATGGTCTTTAACCACTTTACCCCCACGCGTACGTATTTCTCCGCCCCTTTTTCCATCCTTTAAAAACCAGGGACGGAGAAACACGTACTTTCCGCGTTCCCGACGCTGCCCGCGCTCCCGCTCGTAAACACGCCGCCCGCCGCTAGTAAAACCGCCGCCGCCCGCTCGCCCAGAGATCAATGAACGGGAAAATCCATTCCCGTTCGTTGATCTAAGCCCCGCAATGATCAGCTGCTCTCCTATGGGCAGCGCGATCATTGTGAGAAAAAACTCACGTGTCCAGCCTCCTTATTCTTCCTCCAAGCTTCCGGAAGGAAGCTTGGAGGTCGCATTAAAACAAAAAGTTACTGTGGCCATCTTGTGGCCAAATAGTAAACTACACCCTACACATTTTTCACATACAAATAAATGACTTTTACACATAAAATTAACTCATTACCTCCCACACTCCCCATTTTTTTTTTTTTTTTGTAATTAAAAAAAAATTAAAAAATTTACAATTAAAAAAAATACATAAATAGTTACCTTAGGGACTGAACTTTTTAAATATTTATGTCAAGAGGGTATAACACTGTTACTTTATAAACTATGGGCTTGTAATTAGGGATGGACGCAAAACTGAAAAAAATGCACCTTTATTTCCAAATAAAATATTGGCGCCAAACATTGTGATAGGGACATAATTTAAATGGTTTTATAACCGGGACAAAAGGGCAAATACGTTTCATGGGTTTTAATTACAGTTGCATGCATTATTTAAAAACTATAATGGCCGAAAACTGAAAAATAATTATTTTTTCCCCACATTTTTCCTATTTTCCCATTAAAACACATTTAGAAAAAAATAATTCTTGGCATAATGTCCCACCTAAAGAAAGCCTAATTGGTGGCGAAAAAAACAAGATATAGTTCATTTCATTGCGATAAGTAATAATAAAGTTATAGACGAATGAATGGAAGGAGCGCTGAAAGGTGAAAATTGCTCTGGTGCTCAGGGGGTAAAACCCCTCAGTGGTGAAGTGGTTAAAAGTGGGTCTGGCTGTTTATTTCACTACCCCCTATTACAGTGCCCGGGTGCCCCTCTTTATAATGTCTCCTTATTCTAGTGGTTTTTTTTTACCAATGTTCTCATTATTATTCTGATCCGCAATTGAATGCTTCTTTTTTTTTTGCAGTAACCCCTATTATAGTGTGCTCTATATTACTTCCCCCACGATGGGGGAAAATGCCAAGGAGCCTTCTGCAGAGTAATGTATTGGTGCATTATAAATAAAAGTAAATAATAGGGATGGGACGAATCCACAATTTCTTCGAATCCGGATCCGAATCTAAAAAGGTTCTCGAATATCTCGAACCTTTCGAATCCCGAATCGAACGAATCCTGCACATAAGAATTGTGCGATCCGTGGTATAGTTGCCCGCAGTATAGGTACCCAGGCATAGGTAGCGAGGTAAAGGTGCCTTCAGTATAGCTAGCTAGGTATGGGTGCCTTCAATATTGGTAGCTTTCAGTATAGGTAGCAAGGTATAGGGGCCTGCAGTATAGGTAGCAAGGTATATGGGCCTTCAGTATAGGTAGCAGGGTATATGGGCCTTCAGTATAGGTAGCAGGGTATATGGGCCTTCAGTATAGGTAGCAGGGTATATGGGCCTTCAGTATAGGTAGCAGGGTATAGGGGACTTCAGTATAGGTAGTAAGGTACATGTGGCTTCAGTATAGGTAGGTAGGTAGGTAAAGGGACCTTCAGTATAGGTAGCAGGGTATAGTGCCCTAAGTATAGGTAGGTATGTAGGTAGGTCGGTATAGGGGCCTTTAGGTAGGTATAGGGGCCTTTAGGTAGGTATAGGGGCCTTTAGGTAGGTAGATAAAGGGACCTTCAGTATAGGTAGCAGGGTATGGGGCCTTAAGTATAGGTAGGTAGGTATGTAGGTAGGTATAGGGGCCTTTAGGTAGGTAGGTAGGTAGGTAAAGGGACCTTCAGTATAGGTAGCAGGGTATAGGGCCTTAAGTATAGGTAGGTATGTAGGTAGGTAGGTATAGGGGCCTTTAGGTAGGTAGGTACGTATAAAGGGCCTTTAGGTAGGTGGGTAGGTAGGTAGAGGGACCTTCAGTATAGGTAGCAGGGTATAGGGCCTTATGTATAGGTAGGTGTATATGTAGGTAGGTAGAGGGGCCTTTAGGTAGGTAGTCTATTGCCCCCCAGCAGCATAGGCAGTTTAGTGGCCCCCCAGCAGCATAGGTAGTTTAGTGCCCCCCAGCAGCATAGGTAGTTTATTGCCCCCCAGCAGCATAGGTAGTTTAGTACCCCCCGGCAGCATAGGTAGTTTAGTGCCCCCCAGCATAGGTAGGTAGTCTAGTGCCCCCCAGCATAGGTAGGTAATCTAGTGCCCCCCAGCATAGGTAGGTAATCTAGTGCCCCCCAGCATAGGTAGGTAATCTAGGTAATCTAGTGCCCCCCAGCATAGGTAGTTTAGTGGACCCCCCCACCTGCATAGGTAGTTTAGTGCCCCCCAGCAGCATAGGTAGTTTAGTGCCCCCCAGCAGCATAGGTAGTTTAGTGCCCCCCAGCATAGGTAGTTTAGTGCCCCCCAGCATAGGTATTTTAGTGGCGCATAGGTAGTTCAGTGCCCGAGCCCCCCCCCCCCAGCAGTCTAGTGCCCCCCGACCAGCGTAGGTACTCTTACTGCCCCCATACTGTACCTGTCTGTTGTTCTCACTCTCTCAGTCCGTCCGTCCGTCTTCAGTCTCAGCCAGGTCTTCTACGCGAGAGCAACGTCCACACCGTCCACACCTCGGGCCTTCACTGAACTATAGGCGGGGCGGCATCAACGTCATCACACTGCGATGGAACGCGAGGTCGGCGGGGGTCGCGATGACGTCACAAGCGGTGCAGGTAATGTATACACAGCGATCGCGGCGGCAAAACGTTGCGGCGGATTCGTCGGATTCGTATGCGCTAAAATGGCATGGGGATTTGAATCCACGAATCTCGAATCTTTCTTAAGATTCGAGGGATTCGTGGATTCGTCAGATTCGAGGTCCCATCCCTAGTAAATAACAACGGCTATGCAAACAAATATCTTTCACAGATATAAACTTACTGAAAAATGGTGGTACGCAGTCGTATCCACATTTGGTTTCGCAGCATTTAAGGCTTCCATCACAAATTTGGTCAGAGTCACATTTGTTTTTTGTTTCAACGCAGTCAGTGTTATTCTCCTGGTCTTCAGGGACTTCTGGGCATCCTCCTGGCTTCACTATTCCTACAAAACATAAAAAGAAAAAACAGCCATTTCTGAGATGTAGTAGTTTATGAATACACAAAATACTGAACGCTTGATTTACTAACACTAACCAAAACTAGACATTTGTTTGGGACGTGGCTTCCTTTTGACCTCCCCCACTGAGGCGAGGGTACTCTCACAGGACGGGGTCTAAGTGACCACAGGTCTTCACTAGGGAGGATCAATGAGATGCAAATATTTCGGAGTTAATGCAGATGTATATACATTTTTATGCAAACATATGCAGCTTGAAAATGGACCAATACATTTTAAACCTGGGTGGGACTTGATTGGTCCATTTCCAAGCTGCATATATTTACCGCATATAAGCCGACGCG
This sequence comes from Hyperolius riggenbachi, assembly GCF_040937935.1. Taxonomy (NCBI): domain Eukaryota; kingdom Metazoa; phylum Chordata; class Amphibia; order Anura; family Hyperoliidae; genus Hyperolius; species Hyperolius riggenbachi. Next base: position 81,423,890 of record NC_090655.1, read on the forward strand.
TGCATAAGCCGAGGTACCCACTTTTCCCTCAGAAACCAGGAAAAAGGGTATGACTCACATATAAGCCCCCTCCCTAATATAGCCCGTTAACAGTAGCCAGATGTCCCCCCATTATAAGTCAGCCCCCCTCCTCATAGCCTGATGTGCCCCAGGATCATACAGTTGTGTCTCAAGAAGCCACTAGATGGTGTCATAGATATGAGACACAGCGATTGCCACACAGGAAGAATCCTCGATCATTGCACTGCTGACACGCTGCTTGCATGCTCCACTCCACAAGCCAGGGGACACAGATAGTCTTGAGCAGCACACTCTGCACACCATGTTGCAGAGGATGAGGGGCACGGACACAGCAGGGCGCAAGTTCGTAAGAGCAGGATCACTAGTGCGCAATCCTTACGCTCCTCTGCCATTAACAAAACCTGCTCCACCATCTGTTTTGCTACACTCACTCGCATACAAGCCGAGGGGGTAACGTTTTGGCACATTTTTTCATGCTGAAAAATTAGGCTTATACGCGAGTATATACAGTACATAAAAATTTACATAAATCTCACAAACGCCTAAATATTTGCATCATATTGATCATCTTTAGTCTTCACCAGAGCATCTCGCAAGAGGCAATGGACTACCTAGCCCCACCAGGTGGCACCAATGAGAAATGCCCCAACAGTGTTTAGGAGAACAAGTAACACCACAGTTAGGAGGAGTAAGTCAATAACAGTTTGGATCGGGGCAGGTGGCAAACAATCGTAATCAAGGATGGACAGAGATCAGGGCAGGCAGAGTTCATGCATATTTCAGTAGATGAGGGATGTCAAACCGGTCCTTCAAGGGCCGAGGTCCTCACACATTTTTGACCAAGCTCAAAATAATTGATGGGTCTGAATTGGGAAAGGTGTGGTCCATCAGATAGAACACATTTCTCCTTTTCTCAGTCCATCTTAAACACTGGCATGGATCTGGCCCTCTAGGCCTGGAGTTCGACACCTGTGCAGTAGATGGTCCAGGGGTTGAGGCAGGTGGCAGAGCAGATAATACAAAAAAAAAAGCCAAAGTAAAAACCCTGGGGACGGTCATACAATACCATCAGATTTGACAGATGAATCAGAACCAGCTATGGTCATGGCTGCTTTACATAGGCACCAGATTCATAATTGGTGCATCAAAGCATAATGCATGTGCAATCGCGGCATCCAGGATCCACACATGCAGAACTGTGGCGCGCAGAATCGGGAAAAAAGGGCGCAGGAGCTTTGCAGTGGGGGTAGATTAAGGCTAGAAGGGGGGTTGTTAGGTACAGGTAGAGGAAGGTCTTAGGGTTAGGCATCTGTAAAGGGAGGGTTCTGTGTGAAAGTAGGGTTACTTTAAAGGGAGCCTAAACTGAGAAGGATATGGATCCTTTCCTTCTAAAATACTGCCAGTTGCCTGACTCTCCTGCTGATTCTGTGTCTCTAATACTTTTAGCCACAGCCCCTCAAGAAGCATGCAGATCAGGTGCTCTGACTGAAGTCAGACTGGATTAGCTGCATGCTTGTTTCAGGTGTGTGATTCAGCCACTACTGCAGCCAAAGAGATCAACAGGACTGCCAAGCAATTGGTATTGTTTAAAAGGAAACAACCATAATCCATATTCCTCACATATTCCCGTTAAGACATAGTAAAATATCAGTACAGATTACCGATATTTTACTATTTACTACTAGTGGTAGAATATCGGTAATATGAAAGCCTCAGAATATCTGCCTTTTTACTTTACATGTATGCGTGGCCAGGGCCGGATTTGTGCTCTTTACCACCCAAGGCCACTGTCACCAGCCGCCCCCCTTCAGTATAGGTAGCGAGATGATCCCCTTTTCTCCAGTATAGGTAGCCAGATGACCCCTCACCCCTCCCCTCTAGTATACATAGCCAAATGACTCCTCCCCCCTTTCCCTCTAGTATAGGTAGCCTGATGACCCCCCCCCCCCCAGTATAGGTAGCCAGTTGACCCCTCCCCCTTTCCCACCAGTATAGGTAGCCAGATGACTCCCTTAATTCCTCATTTTCCCACCTCCCTTCAGTATAGGTAGCCAGCTCACCTTCACACCGCAGCAACCATCAGTGTCACTCATTTCTCCGCTCGTCTCCAGTGCAGAAGTTTCCTCTTCCTTTCCGTCTCCAATGCTGCCCAAGTCCATAGCCACCAGCCACAATGCGAACGTGCACAGAGATCAAGGTGGCTGCTGCCCAGGCGGCTAGCAGCAGAGTACCGCAGTCAGGTGCTCGCCTGATCTCCCTGCATTGCAGCATTTGCAAGCTTGCACAAGTTTACCCTGCTGGTTTGGTGCCCTTGCTCCTGTGGTGCCCTAGGCCATGGCCTATAGGCCTTGCCCTAAATCCGGCCCTGTGCGTGGCGTGCATGCATGTGCAAAGCTCCCACCAAAGATTCAAAACTTTGGAATACCCACTTAGGAGACTCAGCTGGGATCAGCAACACAGCCAGGCGGGCCAGTAAGTGTGGCTACATTATTTTAGATCTATCTAACTTAAAATAAAATGTTACACGTTATTCTAATTCAGGGACAGCGATGTCAATGAGGCAAAGAGGGCAATTGCTCCAAGGCCCCCGTCCAGTACAGGGGGCCCCGCCGCAGGCCACGCTGTCTACTCCCCACTGTAACTTTACTGACCATAAGCAAACCATCCACACTGATCACATAAGCAGCATTACTGACCTTAAAGAGAACCTGAATTGAAAATAAAAAGTCAAAATAACCATACACAGGTCATACTTACCTCCTGTGTAGTCTACACCTCAATCTTTTTCTCCTCTCCGGCATCCCATTTGTCCACTGTGATTAATGGAATGCTCCATTCTCCATTTTAAAAATGGCCATTACCCCATAACAGCTTTCTGGTCAGCACACTGTTAAACTGTAATAGTGCCCACTTAACCACTTGAGGACCGTGGGCTTTACCCCCCTTAAAGAGGAACTGTAACGACAAAACGGCCCCTGGGGGGTACTCACCTCGGGTGGGATAAGCCTCCGGATCCTAATGAGGCTTCCCACGCCGTCCTCCACCCGTCAGGGGTCTCGCTGCAGCCCTCCGTGCAGCGGTGACGTAATATTTACCTTCCTGGCTCCTGCGCAGGCGCTCTGACGGCTGTCGGCGCCGAAGTAGGCGGAAATACCCGATCGCCGTCGGGTCTGCTCTACTGCACAGGCGCAAGTTTCCGGCGCCTGCGCAGTAGAGCGGACCCGACGGAGATCAGGTATTTCCGTCTATTTCCGTGCCGAAAGTCGCCACAGCGCCCCCGCTGGAGCCAGCAAAGGTAAATATTGAACTGACAGTCGGCACAGTCGCCGGCTGTTCGGAGGGCTGCGGCGAGACCCCCGTGGGACAGAGGACGGCGTGGGAAGCCTCATTAGGATCCGGAGGCTTCCCCCACCCGAGGTGAGTACCCCCCAGGGGATCTTTTTAATGTTACAGAGTCTCTTTAAGGACCAGACCATTTTTTTCCATTCAGACCACTGCAGCTTTCACGGTTTATTGCTCGCTCATACAACGTACCACCTAAATTAATTTTGGCTCCTTTTCTTGTCACTAATAAAGCTTTCTTTTTGTGCTATTTGATTGCTGCTGCGATTTTTACTTTTTATTATATTCATCAAAAAAGACATGAATTTTGTCAAAAAAAATGATTTTTTAACTTTCTGTGCTGACATTTTTCAAATAAAGTAAAATTTCTGTATACATGCAGCACGAAAAATGTGGACAAACATGTTTTTAATTAAAAAAAAAACACATTCAGCCTATATTGATTGGTTTGGGTAAAAGTTATAGCGTTTACAAACTATGGTGCAAAAAGTGATTTTTCCCATTTTGAAGCATCTATGACTTTTCTGACCACCTGTCATGTTTCATGAGGGGCATTCCAGGATAGTATAAATACCCCCCAAATGACCCCATTTTGGAAAGAAGACATCCCAAAGTATTCACTGAGAGGCATGGTGAGTTCATAGAAGATTTTATTTTTTCTCACAAGTTAGTGGAAAATGACACTTTGTGACAAAAAAGAAAAAAAAAAGTTTCCATTTCTGCTAACTTGTGACAAAAAAAAATGAAATCTGCCACGGACTCACTATGCTCCTCTCTGAATACCTTGAAGTGTCTACTTTCCAAAATGGGGTAATTTGTGGGGTGTGTTTACTGTCCTGGCATTTTGGGGGGTGCCTAATTGTAAGCACCCCTGTAAAGCCTAAAGGTGCTCATTGGACTTTGGGCCCCTAAGCGCAGTTAGGCTGAAAAAAAGTGCCACACATGTGGTATTGCCGTACTCAGGAGAAGTAGTATAATGTGTTTGAGGTGTATTTTTACACATACCCATGCTGGGTGGGAGAAATATCTCTGTAAATGACAATTGTTTGATTTTTTTTTACACACAATTGTCCATTTACAGAGATATTTCTCCCGCTCAGCATGGGTATGTGTAAAAATACACCCCAAAACATATTATGCTACTTCTCCTGAGTACGGCGATACCACATGTGTGGCACTTTTTTGGACCCTAACTGCGCTAAGGGGCCCAAAGTCCAATGAGTACCTTTAGGATTTCACAGGTCATTTTTGTTTCAAGACTACTCCTCACGGTTTAGGGCCCCTAAAATGCCAGGGCAGTATAGGAACCCCACTAATGACCCCATTTTAGAAAGAAGACACCCCAAGGTATTCCGTTAGGAGTATGGTGAGTTCATAGAAGATTTTATTTTTTGTCACAAGTTAGCGGAAATTGATTTTAATTGTTTTTTTTTCACAAAGTGTCATTTTCCGCTAACTTGTGACAAAAAATAAAATCTTCTATGAACTCACCATACTCCTAACGGAATACCTTTGGGTGTCTTCTTTCTATAATGGGGTCATTTGTGGGGTTCCTATACTGCCCTGGACTTTTAGGGGCCCTAAACCGTGAGGAGTAGTCTTGAAACCAAATGTCGCAAAATGACCTGTGAAATCCTAAAGGTACTCATTGGACTTTGGGCCCCTTAGCGCACTTAGGGTGTAAAAAAGTGCCACACATGTGGTACCGCCGTACTCAAGAGAAGTAGTATAATGTGTTTTGGGGTGTATTTTTACACATACCCATGCTGGGTGGGAGAAATATCTCTGTAAATGACAATTGTTTGATTTTGTTTACACACAATTGTCCATTTACAGAGAAATTTCTCCCACTCAGCATGGGTATGTGTAAAAATACACCCCAAAACACATTATACTACTTCTCCTGAGTACGTCGATACCACATGTGTGGCACTTTTTTGGACCCTAACTGCGCTAAGGGGCCCAAAGTCCAATGAGTACCTTTAGGGTTTCACAGGTCATTTTTGTTTCAAAACTACTCCTCACGGTTTAGGGCCCCTAAAAGTCCAGGGCAGTATAGGAACCCCACTAATGACCCCATTTTAGAAAGAAGACACCCCAAGGTATTCCGTTAGGAGTATGGTGAGTTCATAGAAGATTTTATTTTTTGTCACAAGTTAGCGGAAATTGATTTTAATTGTTTTTTTTTTCACAAAGTGTCATTTTCCGCTAGTTTGTGACAAAACATAAAATCTTCTATGAACTCACCATACTCCTAACGGAATACCTTTGGGTGTCTTCTAGAATGGGGTCATTTGTGGGGTTCCTATACTGCCCTGGCATTTTAGGGGCCTTAAACCGTGAGGAGTAGTCTTGAATAGTCTTGATCTATGGGTGTGGGTGGGTGATCAGATTGCCCGCAAGGGGCAGGTTAGGGGCTGATTGATGGGTGGCAGTGACAGGGGGTGATTGATGGGTGGCAGTGACAGGGGGTGATTGATGGGTGATTGACATGTGATCAGTGGGTTATTACAGGGAAGAACAGATGTAAATATTGCACTGGCGAATTGATAAGGGGGGGCAATCTGAGCATGTAGGCGGGTGATTGGGTGCCCGCAAGGGGCAGATTAGGGTCTAATCTGATGGGTAACAGTGACAGGTGGTGATAGGAGGTGATTGATGGGTGATTGATGGGTAATTAGTGGGTGTTTAGGGTAGAGAACAGATGTAAACAATGCATTTGGAAGGTGATCTGATGTCGGATCTGCGGGCGATCTATTGGTGTGGGTGGGTGATCAGATTGCCCGTAAGGGGCAGGTTAGGGGCTGATTGATGGGTGGCAGTGACAGGGGGTGATTGATGGGTGATTGACAGGTGATTGACAGGTGATCAGGGGGGATAGAGGCATACAGTACATAGGGGGGGGGGGGGTCTGGGAGAATCTGAGGGGTGGGGGGTGATCAGGAGGGAGCAGGGGGCAGTTTAGGGAATTTAAAAAAAATAGTGTCGTCAGATAGTGACAGGGAGTGATTGATGGGTGATTAGGGGGGTGATTTGGTGCAAACAGGGGTCTGGGGGTGGGCAGGGGGGGGTCTGAGGGGTGCTGTGGGCGATCAGGGGGCAGGGGGGGGGAAATCAGTGTGCTTGGGTGCAGACTAGGGTGGCTGCAGCCTGCCCTGGTGGTCCCTCGGACACTGGGACCACCAGGGCAGGAGGCAGCCTGTATAATAGGCTTTGTATACATTACAAAGCCTATTATACAAATGGATCAGCGGATTTCTTCCTTACTCCGCCCGCCGGCGCTGCTAAGTGGCCGGCGAGCTGGAGGCTAAATCCCCGGCCATCGATCCCCGGCGGAGGATCGCGTCACGGATGACGCGATCGCTCCGCCCATGCCCGTACAAGGACCGCCGCCTCTCGTACATGCGGCGGTCCTTGCGGGATCCACTTTCCGGCCACCCACGTGCAGTGGGCGGTCGTTAAGTGGTTAAGCTACAGAAAAGCATGGACATTACATTGCGCATTCAGTTGTAACTGACAGCTGCTGATATATAACTGACAGCAACTGGTATATTTCAGTTCTGACAAAATATTGTCAGAACTGGAAGGGATCACTATAAGAAGAAAATGGTGAGCTTCTGAGAGGAACTGACGGTGAGGTTAGTATGTAATATTCATTTGCAGCTACGTCATGTGTTTATTTCAAATAATTGTACTCACTTCAGGTTCCCTTTAACACCATAATTCATTAGTCAGGTGAAGACTAAAGGGGGTTGGGGGCTGCAGTCGGCTTAGGGGCCCTGGGGGCTATTTTTCCTTGAAGGGGGGGTAGGGGGGCCCCAAGCTTAAAGTGAACCTCCAGACTAAAAATCTACTCAGCAGCACTGAAAAGGCTTGGTGTTTCTTTAACAGTTTCACAGGATGAGAACTTCATTTTTCTTATCCAAACCTCATCTTTTGGCTGCATAGAAGCTAAGCTCCGCCCATCAAAGAAAATTGCCCAGGCATTTTTCCCCTCATACTGTGCAAAGTATGATGGGATTTCTGATGTTGTTGTTCTTCTTGCCTAGCAACTGGGTGGGATGGTCAGGACACAGGACGGTTGGAACTGTTTCTCATGCTCCCTGTCACCTCCTTTCAACCAAAAAGATGGCTGCCCTCATGAAATCACAAGCATATGCCTGTTCTTCTAAAACAAGGTGGGTAAGAGATTATATTACCTATCTATTTTAATTAACATAACTAATGTAACTTAATGACAGTATGTTTGTTTAGGCTGAAGCTCCTCTTTAAGTTTGCTCCAGTGGCCCTTGAACCAGATCCATCTGAAAATGGCGCCTGCAAATAATGGCGCACGGTGTTGCCGCTTATCGCTATTTAACGTTAAAGCCTTATTGTTATTTAACGTTAAAGCCTTATTGTTATTTAGCGTTAACACAAATAACCCTCTCTGTACCTATCCCTAACCCCTAAACCCCCCTTGGAGGTGCCTAACCCTATCACCCCCCTGGAGGTGCCTAACCCTAACACCCCCCTGGTGGTGCCTAACCCTAAGACCCCCCTGGTGGTGTCTAACCCTAACCACCCCTCTGGTGGTGCCTAACCCTAAGACCACCCTGGTGGTGCCTAACCCTAAGACCCCCCTGATGGTGCCTAACCCTAAGACCACACCAGTGGTGCCTATCCTTGACAGTGTTACATTAAATCCATTCACCGTTTTGCAGTTAAATAACGTCTGCAGTTTGGTTTATGTAGGGCGCTATTGATAAATAATGTTACTGTGGGCAATAACGTCTGCTGTTTGGCAAATGAACTGCACTATTGATAAATAACGTTAGTGTGTGCCACTATTGATAAATAACATTAGTGTGTGCCGTTTTTCTTCTTCTTTTCCTTGTGCGCCATTATTATGCAGTACTAACGATAAATAGCGATAAGCGTACCTTTTTAATGCGGCGACATTTTTATGCATAGGCGCTGTGTGCCATTATTCACTGATCCACCTTGAACCAGCCCTGTTCTAATTACAGCAGTTTAGTAAATGTACCCCCATATGGCCTAATCTGGTAACGTTGAAGAACGCCTGTGAACCTGAAATGGCCCTTCTACCCTGGTCTTGAGTCATTAACAATTATCAGCTATAAAAATGCTTTTCAACTCATTTGTACTGTTTTGGATTCATGAAGAAACCATGCTTGCTGCACCTACCTGTACACAACTATAACACTGCACACAGAGACCCTTCAGCATTAGTTCTATATGACTTAGTTGAGGGTTGGAAACTTTAGCCTCCTATCAGCAAACATTCTCTTATAAATCACTTTGCTGTGTTCACCAGAGTTTCCCAACCCTGGATAATGTTAGTAAATCATCCCCAGTGAGTTGCATATTGTGTGTAAGGGACAATAACAGTACTCACCCAATTCCACCTCGTGAGAGAGAACCACGGCCATGACTCCACACATAACCAAGAAAAGGACTTGCACAAATCGACCCATACTGGAGCAGTGATACAGGAAGATGTGTGATAGCTGGTTCAAGTCTTGCAGATATGTCAAAACGGTCTAGTCTGCCCAGGAATAACATATATACACACATACAAAAGGGTGTCATTGTGTTCCTATATAATGAAGAGAATGTGTAACTGAGACATTATTATGAACATCCTTGGGCTAAACAGAGCTGTTTCCTGTAATGTGCTACCGAACCTTCGAAATATTCACTGGATGTTGTACAATGAAGCAAATTGTAATACATCTCAATGACCAGATAGCTAACAATATAGTATCCTTACCATAGAAGAAGTAGGTCAAGTTACGCTCATTATAATATGTAACAAGTTTCCGGGTGCCTCACTTAGGATGAGAAAACTATATAGAAACACAATTAAACACAAAGACAACAAAATTCAGGCTAAAGAAACAATTAAACTCCTATCTGTAAAGAGAGGCCTTCTCATTTTACAGAGCCATACTAATCTTCTAACGTGCACACAGCTGGACTCCTCACCCAAAGTGATCACAATGGGTTGTTTTGGGCAATGCTAATTTAACCACTTGACCACTGAGGGGTTTTACCCCTGAAACACCAGAGCAATTTTCACCTTTCAGCGCTCCTTCCATTATTATTATTATTATTATTATTATTTATTGTATTTATAAAGCGCCAACATATTACGCAGCGCTGAACATTAATTTAGGTTACAGACAATATTTAGGGGTGACATACAGCAATATGACAATACAGGAATAATAGAAAACCAGATCACACACCATAGTATGAGTACCAGGTAATGCTTAGTCAGTCACTGGATGGAGCATGGAGATTAGGCAAGTTAGGTTCACTCAGATGCATAGCATGGGTTCACAGTAATGGAGGAGCATGATCAGGTAGGACACAAAAGGAGGAGGACCCTGCCCAAAGGCTTGCAATCTAGAGGGAGAGGTAAGGACACGAACGGTAGGGGACCAGAGTTCAGCTGTAGGTTTAGAGCACTTGTGAGGGGTAGTAGGCCAGAGTGAAAAGGTGAGTTTTGAGGGCTTTCTTGAAGATGTTGAAGGAGGGGGCTGCCCTAATGGGTGGAGGTAGGGAGTTCCATAGTGTTGGAGCAGCTCTTGAGAAGTCCTGGAGGCGTGCATGGGACTGGGTGATGCGGGGGGCGGTTAGGCGAAGTTCATTGGAAGAGCGGAGTGAGCGGCTAGGTGTGTACCTCTGAGTAAGATCGGAAATGTAGGTTGGACAGGTTTTGTGGACAGATTTGTAGGTCAGACACATTCCATTCATTCGTCTATAACTTTATTATTACTTATTGCAATGAAATGATCTTGTTTTTTTCGCCACCAAATAGGCTTTCTTTAGGTGGGACATTATGCCAAGAATTATTTTATTCTAAATGTGTTTTAATGGGAAAATAGGAAAAAATTTGGGAAAAAATCATTATTTTTCAGTTTTCGGCCATTGTAGTTTTTAAAGGGGCACTATGGCGAAAAAATGTGATTTTTAGGTAGTGGCATATGCATAGCTATATTTAGAGCATAGATGTTTACATGTAGTGAGGTAAAGTTTTTTTTTTTTTTACACTGACATCAGCATGGTGTACTTTTATAGCCACGTCGGCAGATGTATCTTTCTGACGCGACTCAGCCTAATCCATGTATTTGCAGGAGGCATCTTTCCCTCTTGTAGTAACTGCCGTTTTAGTTTCCTCCTCTGTGCAGCGCTGGAAGGTTTGTGCCATATTTCAACTGCACGATCGTGCAGTTACACTGATCCCCCATGTGCCGTAAAGTGTACTAACTTATTTGCTGCGTGGAGAGTGGAACGCACCCTCCCTCTTAGGTGGGACGCAACTGCCGAGTAAGGAGGACTGAGAAGGAACGCAGCATCACTGATGACGCTGCCCGGCAAGGACCCCTGTAGCAAAGCTGGCATTGAAACGGACACCTAATGTTGTCCGTTTCTATGTCTACCAGGCTTCGCTTAGTGAAGTGCGCAGAGCCGGCGGATTGATTGCGCAGACACAAGCACTGTAGCTGTGTGCTGCTATTCATTCCGGAATTGTGCGCAGTTCACTAAGCGAAGCCTGGTTGAAATATGGCACAAACCTTCCAGCGCTGCACAGAGGGGGAAACTAAAACGGCAGTTACTACAAGAGGGAAAGATGCCTCCTGCAAATACATGGATTAGGCTGAGTTGCGTCAGAAAGATACATCTGCCGACTTGGCTATAAAAGTACACCATGCTGATGTCAGTGTAAAAAAAAAAAAAAAAAAACTTTACCTCACTACATGTAAACATCTATGCTCTACATATAGCTATGCATATGCCACTACCTAAAAAACACGATTTTTCGCCATAGTGCCACTTTAAATAATGCATGCTACTGTAATTAAAACCCATGAAATGTATTTGCCCATTTGTTCCGGTTATTACACCATTTAAATTAAGTCCCTATCACAATGTTTGACGCCAATATTTTATTTGAAAATAAAGGTGCATTTTTTTCAGTTTTGCGTTCATCCCTAATTACAAGCCCATAGTTTATAAACTAACAGTGTTATACCCTCTTGACATAAATATTTAAAGAGTTCAGTCCCTAAGGTAACTGTAACGGTCTGCTCAGCTGTCTGCACGGGCAGTCGGCTGTTTGTCCATTCCTTAAAGAAAACCTGAACTGAAAATTAAAAGTCAAAATAAGCTTACACAAGTCATACTTACGTTCCATGTAGCCTACTCCTCAGTGTCTTTTTCCTGTCCCGCATCCTATTTGTTCACTGTGATTAGTGTTGGGCGAAAAACTGTCTTTTAAATGTGGAAAATGTCATGTTTCTTTGCACAGGTAACATGCTTTTTGTCACCATGCAGTCATAAATGTAATACAGAGAAGAGGTTCCAGGAAAAGGGACCGGTAACGCTAACCCAGCACAAGCAGCAGAACACGTGATGGAAGAGGAGGAGGCGCAGGAGGAGAAGGCCACGCTTTTTGAGACACAACATCCCAGGCCTTGCATGAGGACAAATAGCGTGCAGATATAGCAATGCTTTTTGCCGCCATGCAGTCATAAATGTAATACAGATGAGAGGTTCAATAAACAGGGACCGGAAACGCTAACCCAGGCCAGCAGCAGCAGCAGCACACGTAAGGAACAGGAGGAGGCGCAGGAGGAGAAGGCCACGCTTTTAGAGACACAACATCCCAGGCCTTGCATGAGGACAAATAGCGTGCGGATATAGCAATGCTTTTTGCCGCCATGCAGTCATAAATGTAATACAGATGAGAGGTTCAATAAACAGGGACCGGAAACGCTAACCCAGGCCAGCAGCAGAAGCAGCACACGTGATGGAACAGGAGGAGGCGCAGGAGGAGAAGGCCACGCTCACAGACACAACAACCCAGGCCTTGCATGAGGACAAGAAGCGTGCGGATAGCATGCTTTTTGCCGCCATGCAGTCATAAATGTAATAAAGATGAGAGGTTCAATAAACAGGGACTGGAAACGCTAACCCAGGCCAGCAAGCAGCAGCAGCACACGTGATGGCGCAGGAGGAGGCGCAGGAGGAGAAGGCCACGCTTTTTGAGACACAACATCCCAGGCCTTGCATGAGGACAAATAGCGTGCGGATATAGCAATGCTTTTTGCTGCCATGCAGTCATAAATGTAATACAGATGAGGGGTTCAATAAACAGGGACCTGAAACGCTAACCCAGGCCAGCAGCAGCAGCAGCACACGTGATGGAACAGGAGGAGGCGCAGGAGGAGAAGGCCACACTTTCAGACACAACAACCCAGGCCTTGCATGAGGACAAGAAGCGTGCGGATAGCATGCTTTTTGCCGCCATGCAGTCATAAATGTAATAAAGATAAGAGGTTCCATAAACAGGGACCGGCAGCGCTAACCCAGCAGCAGCACACGTGATGGAACAGGAGGAGGCGCAGGAGGAGAAGGCCACGCTTTCAGACACAACAACCCAGGCCTTGCATGAGGACAAGAAGCGTGCGGATAGCATGTTTTTTGCCGCCATGCAGTCATAAATGTAATACAGATAAGAGGTTCAATAAACAGGGACCGGAAACGCTAACCCATCACAGATGGTCATTGTTCATGTTACTTGGTTGGGGTCCAGGAGTGTTGCATAGTCGTTTCCAATCCAGGATTGATTCATTTTAATTTGAGTCAGACGGTCTGCATTTTCTGTGGAGAGGCGGATACGCCGATCTGTGACGATGCCTCCGGCAGCACACCAAAAAGAAAAGTAGTTCCCTAAGAACCGCACCACTCACATCAATAATGGATAATCAACAACCTTTATTCAGTATACAAAATATAAAAACACACTAAAAACAATAGATCATGAGGCACATGATAATAATGATAATTCCGCTAAATAATTCATGTAACCGCAATGCCTGCAAACTACCTCCTCAATTGATACAGGAGAATGAACTAATACAATACATGTGTCTATAAATAACAAGAGTCAAGGATCCCCTGACAAGCTGTCAGCAGAATATGTGCAAAATAGTGCAAACAGTGGATAAATGATGCCTCTGGCAGCACTGAAACAGCGTTCCGACATAACGCTGGCTGCCGGGCAAGCCAGCATCTCTACTGCGTACATTGCCAGTTCGTGCCAGGTGTCTAGCTTCGATACCCAATAGTTGAAGGGTGCAGATGGATTGTTCAACACAGCTACGCCATCTGACATGTAGTCCTTGACCATCTTCTCCAGGCGATCGGTGTTGGAGGTGGATCTGCACGCTTGCTGTTCTGTGGGCTGCTGCTGCATGGGTGTCAGAAAATGTTCCCACTCCAAGGACACTGCCGATACCATTCCCTTTTGGGCACTAGCTGCGGCTTGTGTTGTTTGCTGCCCTCCTGGTCGTCCTGGGTTTGCGGAAGTCAGTCTGTCGGCGTACAACTGGCTAGAGGAGGGGGAGGATGTCAATCTCCTCTCTAAAGTCTCCACAAGGGCCTGCTGGTATTCTTCCATTTTGACCTGTCTGACTCTTTCTTCAAGCAGTTTTGGAACATTGTGTTTGTACCGTGGATCCAGAAGGGTATAAACCCAGTAATTGGTGTTGTCCAGAATGCGCACAATGCGTGGGTCGCGTTCAATGCAGTCTAGCATGAATTGAGCCATGTGTGCCAGAGTCCTGCCAGAATCCTCATCATCCTCTTGTGAGCGTTGTGATAGTTGTTGTGATGCATCATAGTCGTCACCTTCTTCCTGGTCTGCTTCTGCTGACCATTCGCGCTGAATTGTGGAAGTCCAACGTGCACCGCTCTGGCCCTCGTCAGTGGTGGCATGAAATTCCTGCTCCAACTCCAGCTGTTCCTCCTCCTCTTCTTCGTCATAGCTGCTGGGGCCAGCGTTTCCTGAGGCGGATGGCCTGATGTTGGTACCATCACGCTGATCGTTTTCTCCTTCAGATTCCCCCAGTTGCATCATGACAGCTGTTTCCTTGATTTTCAACATTAACCTCTTCAGTAAACACAGCAGTGGTATGGTAATGCTGACTGAAGAGTTGTCACTGCTCTCAAGCAACGTGGATTGCTCAAAATTTTGGAGGACTTGGCAGAGGTCCAACATGTTGGCCCAATCGGATCCACAGAAGCTTGGCAGCTGTCCGGATGCGCCTCGGTACTGCGCCGTCATGTACTGGACCACTGCACTCTTCTGCTCGCAAAAGCGGGCTAGCATGTGCAGCGTAGAATTCCAGCGCGTAGGGACATCACACAGCAAGCGATGGTGGGGGAGATTGAAGCGCTCCTGCATCTTGGCGAGTGCCCCCGAAGCAGTACTGGAATTTCTACAATGTTTGGCCACTCGTCGCACCTTCAACAGAAGATCGGCCACGCCTGGGTATGTCCTCAGGAACCGCTGAACTACTAGGTTCATCACGTGCGCCAGGCAAGGGATGTGTGTCAGCTTAGCCAACCTTAAAGCGCGAATGAGATTACTCCCATTATCACACACAACCATGCCCGGTTTCAGGTCCAGCAGTGCCAGCCACAAATCCGTCTGTTCCTTTATTCCCCTCCAAATTTCCTCCCCTGTGTGCTGCTTATCCCCAAGGCAGATCAGCTTCAGCAACGCTTGCTGACGCATGCCAACAGCTGTGCTGCACTGCTTCCACGATCCTACTGCTGCTGGGTTAGCGTTTCCGGATGAGGTACAGCTTTGAGATGCGTTGGAGGAGAAGGAGTCAGAGAGGTAGGTGCTGCTGTTGTTATCCAGTGGGAGGGACGGCGGTGCAGCTGTTTGCGGCGTGGGCAACACCCGCGCCGTAGCAGGTGAGGAATCGCAGCCAGGCTCCACAAGGTTCACCCAGTGCGCGGTAAGGGAGATGTATCGACCCTGGCCGAACGCACTCGTCCAGGTGTCAGTGGTGAGGTGAACCTTGCAGGCAACGGCATTCTTCAAGCTTCGGGTTATTTTGCTGACCACGTGCTCATGCAACTCAGGCACTGCAGAGCGCGCAAAGTGGTAGCGGCTGGGAACCACGTAATGTGGGATGGCCACTGACATCATGCCCTTGAAGCTGTTTGTCTCCACCACTCAATATGGCAGCATTTCGCAGGCCAGAAGCTTGGCTATGCTGGCTGTTACTGCCACGGCCCGGGGGTCATTTGCTGGCAATTTCCTCTTGCACTCAAACATCTCCGAGACAGACAACTGAACCGTAGGGCTGCACACTGAAGGGCTGTTGGTTGTTGTGTTTGATGAACACTGGGAGACCTCAAGAGCACTACTCCGGAAAGTGACAGTGTCAGCATCGTCTGATGTTTGTGAATGTTGTGAACCACGCAATGGCTGGGCTACTGCTGCTGCTGAGGCGGGTCTGGTGGTGAGTCTGGTGACCCCAAGGGAGGCAGTGTTGCTGGTACCCTGTCCTGCCGCGTTTGCCCACAGAGTGGGATGTTTGGATGTGGCGGCTCATGCTGGTGGTGGAGAGGTTGTTAATACTTTTCCCCCTGCTCAGGCGGGTCTTGCACACCTTGCAAATCGCCATAGTACCATCCTCAGTGCAGTCTTCAAAGAAAGCCCAGACTTTGGAGCACCTGCCTTGCTGGCGATTTCTGTTTGCGCCTCTTTTGCCTCTCACTTGAACTTCCACGCTTGTGGTGCCTGAAATTGCGCGCCGCCTACCTTGTGGCACAAGGCGAACTCGTGCAGCAGTGGGTTCTTCAACAGACTCATCTGTGCTGCTGCTATGACGGCGATGTTCTCGTTCACAAACAAAATCTGGGTCTATGTCCACATTGTCCATACCCTCCTCTTCCATCTCCTGAAACTCGTCATATGTCATTGTGGGGGGCCGCCGCCGTGGAGTAGAGCTCCCCAGAACAACCTCTGCGCAGCTCACTCCAACGTCGTCTTCCAGATCTTGTCGGCCGACCTCCTGCAATTGCAACCCCTCCTGCCCAACTTGCTCTGGGATTTGGGTTTCCAAGTCCTCCTCGGACTCGCCTTGTATTTCAGTGCGCGGTGCATTTCCCACAGTTAATGGTTGTGAATCCGGGCACAACATTTCTAGCTGTTCCTCCATTGACCTTTGAAAGGTGGAAGTTTGTTGGGCTGGGAATAGCTCCTGCGAATACCCCATTGTGTCCTGAGGTAATTCATCGGACTGGTTATCTGGCAGTTGTGTGCGTGGTGTCGCTGCCGGTTGTGTCAGCTTTGTGCCCACTGGCTCCTTGTAACTGGCTGAGGACTCGGACCTCGTGCGTGATGTGCTGGTGCTGCTTAACCCACTGCTGGACGCTTGAGAGGTCATCCAAGTAATTATCTGGTCCTGTTCTTTTGGATTTGTGAGGGTTGTTGTCCTGGACAACATGGGCGGTATTGAGTGGGTTTTCTTGGGTGCTCCCCTGTGGCCTGTACGTGAACCGTCAGGGGAAACACCTCTTCCCTTGCCCCTCCCTCTTTCACCGGATTTCTTCCTCATTTCACTTATCCTTAAAGTACACGCTGACTGGCAGCAGTACAGTGGCAGTACAGAAATGCTATACAGTGGTGGGTGAGCGGTGTACTACTATTCCCAGCAGCGACACAGAGCACAATGCTATACAGTGGTGGGTGAGCGGTGTACTACTATTCCCAGCAGCGACACAGAGCACAATGCTATACAGTGGTGGGTGAGCGGTGTACTACTGTTCCCAGCAGCGACACAGAGCACAATGCTATACAGTGGTGGGTGAGCGGTGTACTACTATTCCCAGCAGCGACACAGAGCACAATGCTATACAGTGGTGGGTGAGCGGTGTACTACTATTCCCAGCAGCGACACAGAGCACAATGCTATACAGTGGTGGGTGAGCGGTGTACTACTGTTCCCAGCAGCGACACAGAGCACAATGCTATACAGTGGTGGGTGAGCGGTGTACTACTATTCCCAGCAGACACAGAGTGGCAGTAAACACAATGCTATATAGTGTGGCTGAGCGAGGTACACAGAGTGGCAGTAAACACAATGCTATATAGTGTGGCTGAGCGAGCAGTGTACTACTATTCCCAGCAGACACAGAGTGGCAGTAAACACAATGCTATATAGTGTGGCTGAGTGAGGTACACAGAGTGGCAGTAAACACAATGCTATATAGTGTGGCTGAGCGAGCAGTGTACTACTATTCCCAGCAGACACAGAGTGGCAGTAAACACAATGCTATATAGTGTGGCTGAGCGAGCAGTGTACTACTGTTCCCAGCAGACACAGAGCGGCAGTAAACACAATGCTATATAGTGTGGCTGAGCGAGGTACACAGAGTGGCAGTAAACACAATGCTATATAGTGTGGCTGAGCGAGCAGTGTACTACTATTCCCAGCAGACACAGAGTGGCAGTAAACACAATGCTATATAGTGTGGCTGAGCGAGGTACACAGAGTGGCAGTAAACACAATGCTATATAGTGTGGCTGAGCGAGCGGTGTACTACTATTCCCAGCAGCGACACAATGACCGGGGGACCCTGGCTAGCGTGGCTGGAGCGCGAACTACCCTGCCTGCCTACCCAAAGCTAAACCCACAGACAAATGGCGGAGATATGACGTGGTTCGGGTATTTATTTACCCGAACCACGTGACAGTTCGGCCAATCAGAGCGCGTTCGGGTCCGAACCACGTGACCCGTTCGGCCAATCACAGCGCTAGCCGAATGTTCGGGGAACGTTCGGCCATGCGCTCTTAGTTCGGCCATGTGGCCGAACGGTTTGGCCGAACACCATCAGGTGTTCGGCCGAACTCGAACATCACCCGAACAGGGTGAGGTTCTGCAGAACCCGAACAGTGGCGAACACTGTTTGCCCAACACTAACTGTGATCAAGGGAATTTTCCGTCCTCCATTTTGAAAATGGCCATTACCCATAACAGCTTTCTGGTCAGCACACAGTTAAACTGTAACATTGCCCACTTGAGCCATCGGGAAACATGGACATTAACTGGTACATCAGTTTTCCTCTCAGCTATAACTGACAGCAACTGATATTTTACTGACAGCAACTGATATATTTCAGATCTGACAAAATATTGTCAGAACTGGAAGGGATTATTGTCAGAAGAAAATGGTGAGCTTCTGAGAGCAACTGATGGCAAGGTAACTATGCAATGTTCATTTGAAGTTACCTCATGTGTTTATTTTAAATATTTTTATTCAGTACAGGTTCTCTTTAAGTCTGAGGGCTGCAGGTCTCTGGAAAAAAGACCTGCCTGTGCTTTGCAAGTTTCAGATCTGCTCTGCTGCTGGGCAATTTGCATACACTTGTCATGCAAACGGCCTAGCTGCCTCCTTTGAAGGCTTGCAGTATAAATGCCATGTGATCCCAGAGTCCTTTGCTGCTCATAGAGGTTTGTTCCTGCTGGACTCATCTGGAGTGTCAGCCACTGCTATCTTAGTATAGTTAATTCTTGGGGAGTGCTCCTTGCATTCCTAGTTATTGCAGTCAGTTTGTGCATAATTTGTACTGCCTATTCTGTCCTGTCTTGTCTGTCGCGATTGCGCTGTCGCCAGCGGCGGTTGATAGCGAATCGCTCTGTCTTGTTTGGATCGCACTAGCCTCTAGCGGTAGCGGCTGTGGATCCTTCTGATCTGAGTTTCTGGAGTATGAGCTGGAGCAGCGGTTGCTACTGGCTACCTCATCTGTCTGTCTTGTTTGGATCGCACTAGCCTCTAGCGGTAGCGGCTGTGGATCCTTCTGATCTGAGTTTCTGGAGTGTAAGCTGGGGTAGCGGTTGCTACTGGCTACCTCATTTGTCTGTCTTGTCTGTTTGTGCTCATTTGCGTTACTTGTGGTTAGTTAGAGTGGCGTGCTTGTCTTTGTTGCGCTTTTCATGCGGAGACCGCGCTGTAAACGTGTTCGCTGTTGCGAATGAGTGCAGTGTTCGCGTTTAGCTAGCGTTTGTTATTTTACTTATCTTTTATTGTTGTTTGCTGTGCCTTTGCTACTCTCGTGCTCTGTCCTGCTCAGTATGGTGTCACTATTTGGCAATCGCCATTCTTGTGATTGCGTTCCCACTTCGTTTCCGCAGTTGTGTGTTCACCGTCACTGGGTGGCGACTAGTTTGGTGGACACACATTGATTCTGTCTCTATGCTCTCTCTCTTTAGGGGCTATCTTGCCTTGTGTTGCTTCTCTTCGTACAATTTCCATCTGGCATTTGTGGCAGCGCAGAGGGTTTATTCCTCTGCACTCCACAGCTCCATCTGCCGGTGGAAATTGTCCTCTACTGGTGCTTGCACCAAAAGCTGGGTTCTAGTATTTTGACACGCTTGTGGAGGACCTTCGCAGTGTCAGCGCACATCTTTGTGCACTGAACACGGAGATATCCCACAATCGTTACAGTAACTATTTATGTACTTTTTTTTATTGTAATTTTTTTTTTTATTGCAAAAACATTTTTTGGGGGAGTGTGGGAGGTAATGGGTTAATTTATAATGTAAAACTATGTATATGTATATGAAAAATTCTTTTGGGTGTAGTTTTACTATTTGGCCACAAGATGGTAACTTTTTGTGAATGTGTCCTGCAAGCGTAGGTAGTACGGTTGCAGAAAGTTCAGGGAGGCTGGGAAACTTTTTTTTTTCACAATGATCGCGCTGCTTCTTATAGAAGCAGCCGATCATTGCTGGGAGGCTTAGATCAACGAACGGGAATGGTTATTCCCGTTCATTGATCTCCGGGCAAGCAGGCGGCGGCATGCACGAGTGCGGGAGCGCGTATAGTGGCGGGAGGTGCGTATATCTCCGTCCTTGGTGGTTAAAGGTTGTGCAAAGGGACATAGATATAAGTGGTTAAAGGAAAACTGAAGTGAGAGGGAAATGGAGGCTGCCATATTTACCTCCTTTTAAACAATGCCAGTTTCCTGGCAGCCCTGCTGTTCCTCTGCCTCTAATGCTGGGAATACACAGCTCGATTTTGAGCCATTAAAGGGGCACTACAGTGAAAAACTGTAATATATAGAAAACATAGGAGAAAAGTGATTTATGGTTCATTTTACTCTGCAAAAAAATGTACTTCTTATTTGTATATGTTTGCACATATTTTGAATTTTACAGATTTTTGCTGTAGCGCCCCTTTAAGATGTCTCGATAGATCATTTCCGACATGTCTGATCCCTGTTCAATCGTTTTGCCGCTCAATTTCTCATTGAAGTGAATTGAAAAAAGATAAGAAAAACGAGCGGAAGATGAGAGAATCGAGCGGGCACAGAATTGAGTGCCAGCATAATACTTTAAGCCATAGACCCTGAACAAGCATGCAGCAAATCAGGTGTTTCTGAAATTATCTGACAAGACTAGCTGCATGCTTGTTTCTGGTGCATTCAGACACTATGGCAGCCAAATAGACCAGCAGGATAGCCATGCAACTGGTATTGTTTAAAAGGAAATAAATATGTCAGCCTCCCTATAACTCTCACTTCAGTTGTCCTTTAAAGAGACCCTGAAGCGAGAATAAATCTGGCTTCAGAGCTTATATTCATGTGTGCCCCTGCTAAAATGCTGCTATCCCGCGGCTAAACAGGGGTCCCTTACCTCCCAAATCCCCTTGTGGAGTCCCGGGGATCCCTTCCTGGTGAGGCAGGGCTAATGGCCGCAGCCCTGCCTCCATGGGCGTCTATCAGCGCGTATCTCCGCCTCTCCCCCGCCCCTCTCAGTCTTCCTTCACTGAGAGGGGCGGGGGAGAGGCGGCGATGCGCCGCTGATAGATGGTGCTGAGAGGCAGGGCTGCAGCCGTTAGCCCTGCCTCAAGAGCAGCAAAATCTACGACCAAGTTGGTCGTTGATTTTGCAGGGGGGATTAGGGAGGTAAGGGACCCCCGTTTAGCCGTGAGATAGCGGTGTTTTAGCAGGGACACACATGCCCCTGCTGAATATAAGCTCTGAAGCGATATTTATTCTCGCTTCAGTGTCTCTTTAAAGTCTGTGTTTTGCACTAACATGTCAAGAAGGTGGCAACAAGCGCTCACTATTTTTTTTCTTGCTTTAGATATACAGGTTAAATGAATTTTGTGCACTGTTCCAAACTCAGACTGGGATAATATAATATGCTTATAGGATAGCTATACTTTTATCAAAAATGACTCCCTCCCTTTAAAGTGAACCAGAGAGGAAGCATCCTCATGTATTTTACCATATACATCAGTGGGAACATTAGAGAACACCTACCCTGCTTTCTGTTTCATTATTTACTGTTCAGATTGCTTCTTATCAGCCCAGATAAAATCCCCGACTGAGCATTCAGTCTGGCTTTGCTATAATGACTCAGCGATAACGATTCCTGAGCAGAGCCACAAGGGGGCAGGCTTGGGCTTGAAAAGACAGGACAGAAAACAGACTCAGCTATAAAAATTCCTGAACAAAACCAGACTGAACGCTCAGTCGGGGATTTTATCAGGGCTAATAAGAAGCAATCTGAACAGTAAATAATGAAACAGAGAGCAGGGAAGGTGTTTTCTGTTATGTTCCCACTGATATAAATGGTAAAATACATGAGGGTGCTTCATCTCTGGTTCACTTTAAGGAGTATAGTGGGTACAAGTAAAAAAAATGTCATAAAGACCTTGTAGTTTTTGAGAAAATTGATTTTAAAAATGCAAAGAAAAATGTTTTTTAAACTCAGAAAAAATGACAATTTTCTTTGCATTTTTAACCATTTGTGCCGCCTGGACATGATGCTCACGTTCAGGTAGCTGCTGCTGTGCGGGTGCGCGCTCCCTCGTGCATGTGGTGCCCCCTGTTAGCTCAGCGATCAATGAATGGGAATATAATTCCCATTCATTGATCTAAGTCCCCGCTAGAAAGACCGACGGCTTCTTTTCAGAAACCACCATCTTTCTGAGAAAAAAAAAGTTTCACGTCTTCTTAGTACATCCTGGAAGCGACATCTTGCTTCCAGAACTAAAAAAGAGAAACTGCTCACCGAGGCCTGTGAACTGTTTACCTCCCACACCCAAAATTAACCAAATAACATTTTTAATGAAAAAAAAATTGCAATTTGAAGAAAAAAACATAAATAGTTAACTAAGGGTCTGAACTTTTTATATATGCATGTGAAGATGGCATATTACGAAAAAATGTTTACTTATAAGCTTGTAAATAGTGATGGACGCAAGTCTGAAAAAATGCACCTTTATTTCCAAATAAAATATTAGCGCCATACATTGTGATAGGGACATCATTTAAATGGTGTAATAACCAGGAAAAATGGGCAAATAAAATACATAGGTTTTAATTATGGTAGCATGTATTATTTTAAAGCTATAACGGCTGAAAACTGAGAAATAATGATTTTTTTTCCATTATGTTCTTAATATTCCTGTGAAAATGCATTTAGAAACAAAAAATTCTTAGCAAAATGTACCACCCAAAGAAAGCCTAATTGGAGGCGGAAAAAACAAGATATAGATCAATTAATTGTGATAATTAGTGATTAAGTTATTGGCGAATGAATCGGAGGTGAAAATTGCTCTGATGCATAAGGTGAAAAATCCCCGTGGGCTGAAATGGTTAAAATAGATTTTCTCAAAAACTAGAAAGGTTTTTTTGAAAAATTCTTTATTTTCTTTTTTTGACCCACTCCTTTTTTTTGTACCCACTATTCTCCTTAACATACTGTATGTACTAATTTTGGAAGCAATAGCACGTATGGGGGCTTTGCTATTAAAGGCTGCACAAAATTGCGTGACATTACGAATGACTAAAGTAAAGTAGGCAGAAAATTTACATGATATTATGTAAAAATTACGCAAAAAAATTACACAGAATTATGAAATGTTACCTTTACATACATTCCAATTACATACAAAATGAATTACCACTTTCCGTGAAATTTCACATTATGATTACGATGCATAATTGCGAATTACAAATGCATAATTACGCATTGGCGTAATTTCTGGTCATAACTAATTTAGACTCTACTGACCAGAAAGATCAACAAAACTGCCAAGCAACTGGTATTGTTTAAAGAGAAATGCATATGGCAGCTTTCATAGGTCTTATACCTTTGGTTCCTTTTTAATATATATCTTTAATTTACAGTGGGTTGCAAAAGTATTCGGTCCCCTTCAAGTTTTCCACATTTTGTCACATTACTGCCACAAACATGCATCAATTTTATTGGAATTCCACATGAAAGACCAATACAAAGTGGTGTACAGGTAAGAAGTGGATCGAAAATCATACATCATTCCAAATTTTTTTACAATTTAATAACTGCAAAGTGGGGTGTGCGTAATTATTCGGCCCGCTGAGTCAATACTTTGTAGAACCACCTTTTGCTGCAATTACAGCTGCCAGTCTTTTACGGTATGTCTCTACCAGCTTTGCACATCTAGAGACTGAAATCCTTGCCCATTCTTCTTTGCAAAACAGCTCCAGCTCAGTCAGATTAGATGGACAGCATTTGTGAACAGCAGTTTTCAGATCTTGCCACAGATTCTCGATTGGATTTAGATCTGGACTTTGACTAGGCCATTCTAACACATGGATATGTTTTGTTTTAAACCATTCCATTGTTGCCCTGGCTTTATGTTTAGGGTCATTGTCCTGCTGAAAGGTGAACCTCAGTCTCAAGTTTTTTGCAGTCTCCAAGAGGTTTTCTTCCAAGTTTGCCCTGTATTTGGATCCATTTATCTTCCATCAGCTCTAAATTGCGCAAAAGGTAGATCAGCGCATCACCCTATGGGAGGGGACCTAACACTAACTAAATCCTAACCTATGCATATGCATAGCCTGGGTGCGCTACCAAGTAAAATCTAAAATTCAAAATTGCGCAAAAGTTGGAACAGCGCATCACCAGGCCGCCTCCGAATGGCCTACAATCAGAGGTGCACTGAGCCCCCCAGAAACTGCAAACGCACCTTGAACCCAAACAGAAGCTCTGCATATACACCAAAAGCAAGGCTGCTAAGTGGGAGCAGCTGACCAAAAATGAATTAAAATAGTACATAGCAAAGAAATGAACAGCGCTACTTAAAAACAGATAAGTGCCTACCTGCAAGAGAGTGCAAGCCCCACTTGTGGGATAAAATACACACCTAGCATACATATAACCTGTCTACCACTGGAGCATGTTGGTTTCCTGTAATAGCTTGCATGCAACTTGTTAAGTACTCGTCCCTCCCACTGCAGAGAAGTCATCCCCCTATGGGAGGGGACCTAGTCATATGTGTATGTATGTATCGTGTAGTGTATGTATCGTAGGGCCAATTTATGAGGAAGCCAATTAACTTATCTGTATGTTTTTAGGATGTGGGAGGAAACCAAAGTGCCCGGAGGAAATCTACGCAGACACAGAGAGAGCATACTAACTCTTTGCAGATGTTGACCTGCCTGGGATTTGTACCTGGGACCCAGCACTGCAAGGCGAGAGTGCTAATCACTACGCCACCGTGCTGCCCATAAATGGCAAAAGTCTTATGCAGTAAAAAGTTTATCTACATTTGGCAGATCTGCATCATAGCTTAAACCTGTTTTCCACTTAGGAGAATAGTGTTTAAGTTGTCATGCCCAGTTAGAATTTTTCCATCAGATATATTTGCTTTTTATGAAGCGATGCATTCTCACCTGACAGTGCTATGTACCTGCGTGGAGTTGTTACTGATCTGTGTCTTGTCAAACATTATTCAGTCACCTTCTTTGGAAAGTATGAGCAAAACCTCATGGTCCCACTATGTATAAGGGCTGGTTTAAAGAGAATAGAATTTGGGGTGTTTTAGGGCTAAGGCCTGTGTTATGTGAATTATTTTTAGTGACAAACTCAATCAAAAGCAATAAAAATGGTGTTTTCCTATTCTATGTACTAAGATAAAACTTACAAAAAGAAAAAAAAGTGACAGAATTGAAAAGAGAATACATAAATTGTTACCTTAGGGACTCAGATTTTTAAATATGTATGCCATGAGGGTATACTACTGTTATTTTTGCAAATAAGGACTTGTAATCATTGATAAGGTATAATGAGAAAACAAAGAAAAGCACAAAATGGAAAACATAATGGAAAACATACACTTTAATTTCCAAATAATGTATCGTCCCAAAACATTGCACTAGGAACATAATGTTAAATGTTGTGATAAACAGGACGAATAGGCAAATACCTTTTGTAGGTTTTATCTACAGTAGTATTGTTTATTTTAAAACTATAGGGGATGGGATTTCTTGTTTTATTTTTACAATGCATACAAAATGTAGTAATTACTGAAAACAAATATCATCCACAAAAAGCCTAAAGGCTCGTACACTTTTCAACAGAAACGCCTGATTGCCATCTGATTTTGGTCTGTTGGATCACAATCAGGCATGTGTACACGTGGAAAACGACTAGATCAGTGAGTATTAACAGGCGGTTTGCCCGATTCATCCAGTGGATCAACTTACATGACTTTTGGGTTGATAATGTGCAGTTGGCCACATGTGTACAAAGTTGTCTAAACGACTTGCTTGTTTTGAATGCAGCCATATCGTGCAATCAGTTGCACACGCAGTATGCAAATTAGCTGGTCTTTTAGTTGGTTGGTGCGTGGAAAATATAAGTCAGCAGTTTGTCGTTGTGTCGATCATGTCATGGTGTTGGCCATGCACTTTGTTAGTGGATGTGTGTACAAGCCTTAATTTGTGGCGAAAAAAACAAGATATAGATCATTTAGGTGTGATAAGCAGTGATAAAGTTATGGCCTAATGAATTGGAGGAGCACTGAAAGGCGAAAATGGCTCTTGGCGGCGGGAAGGGTAAAATAGCCTACGGGGTGAAGTGGTTATTATAGTACTTCTTAGCTAAACTATTCCAGATTGCTTTGGTGCATAATCTGAAGTACATGTTAAATAATCATATTCAATGCCAAGCTGCTGCAGCTAGAGCAAATACAATTTTGGGATGCCTTAAAATGGAAATAAAAACTCGGGATGCTAGCATAATACTATCCCTGTTTAACGCTCTAGTAAGGTCGCATCTGGAATATGGAATTCAGTTCTGGGCACCTTATTACAGGAACGATATTTCAGTTTTAAAGCAGGTGCAGAGACAAGCAACACAATTTTTTAGAGGGATGGAAGGTATCACTTACCAGTAAAGGTTAGATAAGCTGGGCTTATTTAGTCTAGAGGAAAGACGCCTTTGAGGAGAGGAGATCAAATTAACATGTATAAATACATCAGGGGGACATATAAAAGCATGGCAGATGAGCTTTTTGTCCATAGGCTTGTGCAAAGGACTAGGGGACATGATCTAGTCATTTATTTAGGAAAGGGTTCTCTACAGTAAGAGTGATGTAAAATGTGGAATGTATTACCACAGGAAGCAGTTATTGCAAATTCTATACCTGCCCTTAAAGGGGGTTTAGATGCTTTCCTTGATTTGAAAGACATCCATAACTATAATTACTGGGTGGTGTTGATCCAGGGATTTTATCTGATTGCCGTCTGGAGTCGGGAAGGATTTTTCTCCCCTTTGGGGTTTTTTGGACCAGGCCTTGTTAAGTTTTTTCGCTTTTCTCTAGGTTCAACAGGGATATGTGACGGTGCAAGCTAGTGATGTACCTTATCTTCTTGCTGAACTTGAACATAGGTCTTTTTTTCGAACCCAAATAACTATGTAAATATGTACGGGTGTCCCCCAAAGTTTCTAGCCTCTGATCTAGCACCCCACCAGGGCACAATGTTCTTTAAAGGAAGTTCATCACCATAGAACTGAACATAAGGCAAGGAGAGGGTTTGGAGGCAGCACTGTAGATTGGCAAGGATGGTCTAAATGTTACCTGGGAATGTGTTTATAGTTGCTGTCCTCTTTGTCAAATAAAAGGTCAAAAGAAACAAATGGTCCGGCACTACCAGAAAGCATCTGCGTAGTTATATACCAAAAGTTCCTTACCAGGTTTTCTCTGACGGGGGTTGTGCTGGTGGATCAGGGGGTGCCAGATAATTATTAGCCTGACGGCCGTTTCACGCTACGACAATCTTCCTCCCAGGCTTTACTAGCAGCAATAGAGCAGAACATGCTACCCATCCCAGAGCTAAATAACAGGTCTGTACACTAATCATTCCAAATCTGCCATGACCTGTGTACATTGTTTTGGGCACCAACAACTGCACGCTCTGATAAACTGAGTGAGGGACCTATGTATGCTTAAAAATGCTGATAGAA
This sequence comes from Hyperolius riggenbachi, assembly GCF_040937935.1. Taxonomy (NCBI): domain Eukaryota; kingdom Metazoa; phylum Chordata; class Amphibia; order Anura; family Hyperoliidae; genus Hyperolius; species Hyperolius riggenbachi. The sequence continues at coordinate 81,451,372 of NC_090655.1, forward strand.
GGGCATAATCAAAAAGGGAATGTGTTGCCTGCGGTTACAAGTGTGAGGTGCTTACATGCCAGAGAGGGCTATTTTATATAGTTGAAACTTTGCAATCATTAAATGACAGAATTAATTCACATAAGAGAGATGTTTGTTGTGTATGGGCTATTCTCTTGTACACTTTTCTTTGTCTAGAGGTTAGTCATCAAATTGTCTGGTTTGGAGAAAATGTAAGCCCCCCCCCAAAAAAAAAAAAATTGGAGAGAAAAGATAGACGAGAATAAGGATCTATATACAAAGAAGGAAATATTGTAAAAGCCTCTGAGAACATATAAGCCAAGTCCTCCATAGAGAATATAGTGTTGGAGATTTGTAATTATATATTTTAGTAACTGTAAAATAATTTGTGTGGAATGTGTAATTTGAAAACCTGGACTATAGCAAACTGTTATAGCAAAGCTATAATGGGGCCTCATAGCAAAGTTTTGGTTGGGTTTGTATGCCTCCTGAATTTATCCAGACTTCTCACAAATCAATACATTGGTGGTTGTGGCACATTCAGCACTTCAGCCAGCCACATCCACCACCGGATTGCCTGCGGTGTGGCCACAGTGAAGTTATAGAGGAAAAAGCACCCCCAAAGGCAAAAGTTATATAATGGTGTTTGCCCAGTACCATTGGGGTCAAAGGTCCATCCAGTCAAGAATAGAGATGTAGCGAACGGTTCGCCTGCGAACGGTTCCAGGCGAACTTTGGGGGTTCGCTTTTGCGGAAGTTCGATTCACCCCATAATGCACTATAATGGTCAACTTTGACCCTCTGCATCACAGTCAGCAGGCACATTGTAGCCATTCAGGCTACTCTAAGCCCTGGAGCCCCCCCCATCTCGCTCCTGGGTGATTGTTTTTGTTTTTATAGCAGCCCTCAATAGCTCTTTTCAGAGCTCATCCTGTACTTTTTTTTTTTGTGTGTGTCAAACTGACACTTTTGTTGCATGCACAGCCTTGCTAATTGATAGTGTGTGTGCCACTGCCAGCAGCCCAGCACATTCAGTGACTACCTGTGTGTGTGACAGGGAGCTGCACATTGTACTACCCAGTACTGCATATACTGCAGTACCTGTTGTGTTTATTTAACCCACCTCATCACTGCATCTTACTACCTGTTGTGTTGAGTGATCCCACCTCACTGCATCTAAGTACCTTTACTGTTCAGTGAACCCAGCTCACTGCATCCAACTACCTGTTGTGTTGAGTGAACCGCCACCTCACTGCAACTAAGTACCTTTTTTACTGTTCAGTGAACCCAGCTCACTGCATCCAACTACCTGTTGTGTTGAGTGAACCCACTTCACTGCATCTAAGTATCTTTACTGTTCAGTGAACCCAGCTCACTGCATCCAACTACCTGTTGTGTTGAGTGAACCCACCTCACTGCATCTAAGTACCTTTACTGTTCAGTGAACCCAGCTCACTGCATATTACCACCTGTTGTGTTGAGTGAACCCACCTCACTGCATCTAAGTACCTTTACTGTTCAGTGAACCTAGCTCACTGCATCCAACTACCTGTTGTGTTGAGTGAACCCACCTCACTGCATCTAAGTACCTTTACTGTTCAGTGAACCCAGCTCACTGCATCCAACTACCTGTTGTGTTGAGTGAACCCACCTCACTGCATCTAAGTACCTTTACTGTTCAGTGAACCCAGCTTACTGCATCCAACTACCTGTTGTGTTGAGTGAACCCACCTCACTGCATCTAAGTACCTTTACTGTTCAGTGAACCCAGCTCACTGCATATTACCACCTGTTGTGTTGAGTGAACCCACCTCACTGCATCTAAGTACCTTTACTGTTCAGTGAACCCAGCTCACTGCATCCAACTACCTGTTGTGTTGAGTGAACCCACCTCACTGCATCTAAGTACCTTTACTGTTCAGTGAACCCAGCTCACTGCATCCAACTACCTGTTGTTTTTAGTGAACCCACCTCACTGCATCTAAGTACCTTTACTGTTCAGTGAACCCAGCTCACTGCATCTTACTACCTGTTGTGTTGAATAAACCCACCTCACTGCATCTAAGTACCTTTACTGTTCAGTGAACCCAGCTCACTGCATCCAACTACCTGCTGTGTTGAGTGAACCCACCTCACTGCATCTAAGTACCTTTACTGTTCAGTGAACCCAGCTCACTGCATCCAACTACCTGTTGTGTTGAGTGAACCCACCTCACTGCATCTAAGTACCTTTACTGTTCAGTGAACCCAGCTCACTGCATCTTACTACCTGTTGTGTTGAGTGAACCCACTTCACTGCATCTAAGTACCTTTTCTGTTCAGTGAACCCAGCTCACTGCATCTTACTACCTGGAGGATTGACTTCTTCGCAGTGGGAGGGACGAGTACTTAACAGGTTGCATGCAAGCTGTTAATGGAAACCAATATCCTCCTCTAGTGGTAGACAGGTCATGTGTATGCTCGGTGTGTATTCGACCCCACAAGTGGGGCTTGCACTCTTTTGCAGGTAGGCACTAGTCTGTTTTTAAGTAGCGCTGCTCATTTCCTTGCTATGTACTAATGTAATTCGTTTTGGTCAGCTGCTCCCACTTAACAGCCATGCTTTTGGTGTATATGCAGAGCTTCTGTTTGGGTTCAAGGTGCGTTTGTAGTTCCTGGGGGGGCTCAGCGCATCTCTGATGGAGGCCATTCGGAGGCGGCCTGGTGTTGCGCTGATCCACCTTTTGCGCAATTTACTACCTGTTGTGTTGAGTGAACCCACCTCACTGCATCTAAGTACCTTTACTGTTCAGTGAACCCAGCTCACTGCATCCAACTACCTGTTGTGTTGAGTGAACCCACCTCACTGCATCTAAGTACCTTTACTGTTCAGTAAACCCAGCTCACTGCATCGTACTACCTGTTGTGTTGAGTGAACCCACCTTACTGCATCTAAGTACCTTTACTGTTCAGTGAACCCAGCTCACTGCATCGAACTACCTGTTGTGTTGAGTCAACCCACCTCACTGCATCTAAGTACGTTTACTGTTCAGTGAACCCAGCTCACTGCATCTTACTACCTGTAGTGTTGAGTGAACCCACCTCACTGCATCTAAGTACCTTTACTGTTCAGTGAACCCAGCTCACTGCATCCAACTACCTGTTGTGTTGAGTGAACCCACCTCACTGCATCTAAGTACCTTTACTGTTCAGTGAACCCAGCTCACTGCATCCAACTACCTGTTGTGTTGAGTGAACCCACCTAACTGCATCTAAGTACCTTTACTGTTCAGTGAACCCAGCTCACTGCATCTTACTACCTGTTGTGTTGAGTGAACCCACCTCACTGCATATACCTAGCATCCACCCGAGATGGACAAAATGGACAAACCAGGTAGAGGAAGAGGTAGAGGCAGACCCAGAGGATGGCCACTAGGCACCGGCAGGTCTGTGCGAGGTGGTGTTGCTGTGATTTCGTGTGGACCTGCCCCAAAATACAGTGCTCAGAAGAAGGCACGTGCCATCACTTCCCAAGATCAGGACGTGCTTGACTATTTAACACAGAACACCTCATCTCCCGCAGCCACCAGCGCTACAACAAGCCCCACATCCGCTGCATTTGACACTTCGCAGGAGTTATTTGGTGGTGGTGGTGAAATCACTGATTCCCAGCCACTACTGCAACAACAAGAAAAAGGCGCAGGTACACCACCTCATACGTCTGAGTTAGGTGGCGAAAGTATGGACGTAACGTGTGAGGAGGGAGATGATGAACCACCTGAAGTTGGTGCAGTTGAGGAGGTGTCTGAGGAAAGGGAAGCTGGCCAGGAGGATTATGATGACTATTATACGGATACCACATATGTTCCCGGTAGAGGAGATGACCAGGGGGACAGTTCAGAGGGGGAGTCAGAGAGGAGTAGGAGGAGATGACTCCATGATAGAAGCAGAGGGAGCTCGTCCTCCGAAACAGCTGGGGGCAGTGGCCGGCGCCATGTATCGCCAGCTATGGCCAGCCAGCCAACATGCCCTTCAACGTCAGCTGCTGATGCCACCGTAGTGCCATCACCCCAGGGGGGCTCAGCGGTTTGGAAATGTTTTCACGTGTGTGTCTCAGATCAGAGCAAAGCCATCTGTTGTCTCTGCCAGCAAAAATTTAGCCGTGGAAAGGCCAACTCTCATGTAGGGACAAGTGCCTTATGAAGGCACCTGGAGAGAAGGCACAAACAGCTATGGCAAGAGCACCTGAGGAAAAGCAGCACCCCTCAAAAGACAAGCCACCCTCCTTCTCCTCTTCCTCCTTCAGGTGCATCGTCTTCATCCACTTTCTCCCTTGCACCTTCACAGCCACCCTCCTCCACACCGCCTCTTCCCTTGAGCGGTTCCTTCTCCTCTGCCCACAGCAGTATCCAGCTGTCCGTGAAGGAAGTATTTGAGCGTAAGAAGCAAATGTCTGCCAGTCACCCTCTTGCCCGGCGTCTGACAGCTGGCGTGGCGGAACTATTAGCTCGCCAGCTATTACCATACAAGCTGGTGGAGTCTGAGGCTTTCCGTAAGTTTGTGGCCATTGGTACACTGCAGTGGAAGATACCAGGCCGCAATTATTTTTCACAAAAGGCCATACCCAAACTGTACCGTGCAGTTGAGAGGCAAGTGGTGTCATCTCTGGCACACAGCGTTGGGTCAAGGGTCCACCTGACCACGGATGCCTGGTCTGCCAAGCACGGGCAGGGCCACTACATTACATACACAGCCCATTGGGTCAACCTGGTGACCGATGGCAGCAAGCAGGGAGTATGTGGCTGCACAGCGGACCAACTTGTCACACCTCCACGGCTTGCAGGCAGGCCTCCAGCCACCTCCTCTCCACCTGCTACCACCGCTTCGCTGTCGTCATCCACCTCCTCCTCCTTGGCTGGTGCCGCGATCTCCTCTCCAGCTACACAGCCCCAGCACCCCAGGGCCTATGCTGCATGCCAGGTACGATGGTGTCACGCAGTGTTAGACATGTCTTGCCTGAAATCGGAGAGTCACACTGGAGCAGTTCTCCTGGCTGCTCTTAACAAACAGGTGGAGCAATGGCTGACCCTGCACAAGCTTGAGATCGGCAACGTGGTGTGTGACAACTGCAGCAATCTCATTGCTGCATTGAATTTGGGAAAGCTGACACACATACCCTGTATGGCACATGTGCTGAATCTGGTCTTGCAAAGATTTGTGTCCAAGTACCCAGGCTTAGAGGACGTCCTGAAGCAGGCCAGGAAGTTGTGTGGGCATTTCAGGCGCTCTTACAAGGCCACGGCACACTTTGCGGACATTCAGCGTAGAAACAACTTGCCGGTGAGACACCTGATTTGCAATAGCCCGACTCGCTGGAATTCCACCCTGCTGATGTTCTCTCGCCTGCTAGACCAGGAGAAAGCCGTCACCCAGTACCTGTATCATTACAGTACAACGACACAATCTGGGAGGATGGGGATGTTGTGGCTAGTGTTGGGCGAACACCTGGATGTTCGGGTTCGGGCCGAACAGGCCGAACATGGGCCAGATGTTCGGCATGTTCGGCCCGAACCCCGAACTCAATGGAAGTCAATGGGGACCCGAACATGCCGCAATACGGCCCCCCTATGGGGTCGCAGGCATAAGGGGGGAGCATGCCCCGATCGCAGGGGGGGTCGGAAATTCCCCCCACCCCCTCCGCTAGCGCTCCCCCCTCTGCCCGCTTCCCCATAACAAAAGTTTGTTGAAAGTTAATACTAGTACCGGTGGCTGGCTGCTGGCAGTGAAGTGAGTGAGGAGGAGGAGTCCGCCTAGGAGAGTGACGCGTTGAGGCCGGGCAGCGGGCGGTTCAGCGGTAGTACCCTTGTGGTACTTCCGCCCTTTCTCTGACCTCACGTCCTCTACGTTATGACGCATACGAGGGTACGCGTGACCCCCTTCTCACTGGAGTGACAGAAAGTTATGCCGGATGCCGGGATGCGGAAGCTGATGCGGAGAAGATGCCTGCCGGGAGCCGATGCGATGAAGATGCCCGGGACCAGGCTTCAGGTAATGTATGCGGGGGCCCGGGGGGCGACAGCGGCAGCTCAGCAGATTGTGATCGGTTTCAGGCTGAAATCGATTCACAATCTGTTTGCAGTAAATGCAGCCATACGATCCCTCTCTGATCAGAGAGGGATCTATCTGTTGGTCGAATCTGATGGCAAATCGACCAGTGTATGGCTACCTTTAGATGTTTCTTTCCGCAATACAAATTACTCTATTATGCAAGCATATACTGTACTGTGTGCTGGTGTATTTCTTGTATAAAGTATTCTTCTGCATTGTCTTTAAGTGTCCTTGCTTGATGAGGTCATCAAGTGAGGACCCTTACAATACAGAAGAATGCTGCAATCTTTCCTTTCCCTCCTCTTTTCTGGTAGTTTATCAGATGTGTTGTGCTGCAGTCTATCACCTTGAATGGTGAATTATTAATTTTGGTGATAAGGTGAAATTAATTTTTTATACCAGGACGTCTGCTTACACTTGAATCCTTGTGTCACGTCACGAAGGATGACATGAGACAGCGATTAAAGTGTACGATTCTAAGGATAGTAGACACGAGACAAGGCTTAGAAATCAGAATGTTTTTACTTTGGGGTGGGGCCTGTGTTGAGGGGCGGAGTTTAGGGCGCCAGAACACCTGTGCCTACAGGCTCCTAAGTTGTAAATCCGGCCCTGGAAGTCGCCTAAGTCACGACAGTGTTCAGTACCTGACCTTTATCAAAATGAATGAGGAATGGATCCCGGAGGGCTACTGCACGACCGAAGACTAAGTCAGTCCCCACACACAGCATCTCTGCCTGCAGGCCGCTTGCCTTCTCCGCCACCACCAAAAGGGTCCAGGACTCTAGGTGGATTCCTGAATTTTTAAGGCCGCTTCTAGCAGCGGCCACTACACTAATTTTTCTGGTGCGTGTACATGCCTACCTAATTTTTCTGGCTGCACTGTGGGCGGCTGCAACAAATAAACAAAAGGCATGTACATGTGCCCATCCCCCTTCATGATCATTACCTTGCAGCGGTGAAGGGGCTTGCGTATCACAATGAAGCAATGACCGCCGGCTATTTGAGTGTCTCGGGTGGGGGTGGCACACAAAAGATAATAAGGTCGTTGCTTCATTGTGGTCAGACCAAATTTGATCAGCTGGACAGTCACTGTTGTTCTATCATTGAGCTACCACAGCCCAGCGACCATATGGGCTTGAACAATGCCACGGCCTACACTCTGGCCACGGTGGGCATCAGTCCAGCACGGCCGTCACTACGCAAACAGCTGTTTGCGGTGCGTTACACAGTGAGTTTGGTGTGTCAGTGTGAAGTAGAACTCTAATTACACTCCCTGATTGATGTATACCCATGCAAGATGTTTGAAAGCACTTTAGGCCTGCAATTTAGCATTCAATGTGATTTCTGCCCTTAAAACGCTGCTTTGCGTCAAATCCAGATTTTTCCCCAGGACTTTGGGCATGTATCCCACTCCGCCATGCCCCCCTCCAGGTGTTAGACCCCTTGAGACATCTTTTCCATCACTTTTGTGGCCAGCATAATTTTTTCTATTTTTCAAAGTTCGCATCCCCATTGAAGTCTATTGCGGTTCGCGAACTTTTCTGCGAACCGAACCTTCCGCGAAGGTTTGCGAACAGGGTTCGCGAACCGAAAATCGGAGGTTTACGACATCTCTAGTCAAGAAGGGTCCGCGCCACACTAAAGTAATTTAGCTCTTATTGTTTATTAAAACAGCATAGTGTCAGCAGAAAATTGAAAGCAGCAACAGACCACTGTTTCAGTATAGCATCTTTTTCAAGCTGTTAATGTCGATATGCAAATGTGTAACAACCCCCAAAGATAAATAGCTAATGCTACACCCCAAAATGAGATTCAGGGTGGGTGACTGCCGGGGGAGTGGGAGGGTCCACAGCACAAGCCTATAGAGTGCTCCTTTCTCCACAAACAAATTGTACACTTGGTCCAGAAGCCTTTTGGGAGCTTCAGAAATATTGTTATACATCCGGAAAGTCTGATCGCAGTACCTTTTGGAACTTTTTGCATCCGAGGGGGAACCTAGGAAGTATTCAAAATATGCATACAAACCAACCTATCGCCATGCATGCAGAAGAGAGGAGCCCGCACCATTCAGTGACATATGGCACTGACAAATCGGCATCTTCTCACCATAACCTGCCGCTCACCAGTCAGCTGGAAGCGGCCAGACATTTCCCCACATGTGACCACTCCCACTCACTGAGCAGTTTGGGATAACCTTCAGTTCCTCGTTTCACCTGCGGGCGATATCAGAAACCTGCATCATTGTGCAGTCATTAGAGATGTTGCGAACCTCTGATTTTCGGAAGGTTCGGTTCGCGGAAAAGTTCGCGAACCGCAATAGACTTCAATGGGGATGCGAACTTTGAAAAATAGAAAAATTTGTGCTGGCCACAAAAGTGATGGAAAAGATGTTTCAAGGGGTCTAACACCTGGAGGGGGGCATGGCAGAGTAGGATAGATGCCAAAAGTCCCAGGGAAAAACCTGGATGTGACGCAAAGCAGCGTTTTAAGGGCAGAAATCACATTGAATGCTAAATTGCAGGCCTAAAGTGCTTTAAAACATCTTGCATGTGTATATGTTACGGCCAGAACCCGAAGTTTGGCCACTTTGCGTTCTGGCCGGCCACTTCGGGTTCTGGCCGGTCAATGTGCGAACTGGCCGCTGCGCTGCGGCCAATGTTAGAAATGAAATGATTGCAGTAAAGATTAATGTGTGTTCTGGCCGTCTCGCTGCGGCCAAATGTGTCAAAAATGCGTTCATTCATTTAATGAAATTAAGCCGGCGGCAATGTAGCAAATGAAGCCGCCGGCTTTCTCTCCTCCCCCCTGCCTCTCTCTCTCTCCTGGCATCCGGCGGGGACATGCGTGTCCCCCCAGAGTCGTTCGTCGCAGCAGGGAATCCTGCTGTTCGTTTCTGCAGAGCGGGTGCTGGCAGAAGAAATGTCTGCAGCCTCCCCGCTCTGCTGCCCTGGCGCGACGAACGAATCTCGGGGACACGCGTGTCCCCGCCGGCTGACCGAGAGAGAGAGAGAGAGAGAGGCGGGGGGGGGGGGGGGGGGGAGGAGAGAAAGCCGCCGGCTTAATTTCATTAAATGAATGAATGCACGTTTGACACATTTGGCCGCAGCGAGACGGCCAGAACACACATTAATCTTTACTGCAATCATTTCATTCCTCACATTGGCCGCAGCGCAGCAGCCAGTTCGCACATTGACCGGCCAGAACCCGAAGTGGCCGGCCAGAACGCAAAGTGGCCAAACTTCGGGTTCTGGCCGTAACATATACATCAATTAGGTAGTGTAATTAGAGTACTGCTTCACACTGACACACAAAACTCACTGTGTAACGCACCGCAAACAGCTGTTTGCGTAGTGACGGCCGTGCTGGACTGGTGCGCAACATAGCCAGAGTGTAGGCCGTGGCGGTTTTTAAGCCCATATGGTCGCCGGGCTGTGGTAGCTCAATGATAGAACAACATTGACTGTCCAGCTGATCAAATTTGGTCTGTCCACAATGAAGCAACGACCTTATTATCTCCTTGTATGTAGGTAGACATAGGTAGGTGTCCCAGTAGTTAGCTAGGCATAGGTAGGAGTATCAGTATAGGTAGGTAGGTATAGGTAGGTGTCCCAGTATAGGTAGGTAGGCATAGGTAGGTGTCCCAGTAATTAGCTAGGCATAGGTAGGAGACCCAGTCAGGGCCGGTTCAAGTAACAGTTGGGCCCTAGGGCAAAATTAGCCTGGGGGCCCCCCAAAAGACACCCCCCGACCAAAAAGCATCATTAGAGGCCCTTTGTTGCAGCCAAACTTCCCTCCTGGGCCCCTGAGCTGGCTGCTGACCCTCCCCCAATCACCTCCCAACTTAACAGACTCTGCAGAGACCCTGGGGAGCAACAGTTAACATGGGGATGGACAACTTGGGGGCCCCTACAGGCTCTGGGGCCCTGGGGCAGTTGCCTATTTTTTCCTATGGTAGCTCCGGCCCTGGACCCAGTATAGGTAGGTAGGAATAGGTAGGAGTCCCAGTATAGGTAGGTAGGCATAGGTAGGTGTCCCAGTAGTTAGCTAGGCATAGGTAGGAGACCCAGTATAGGTAGGTAGGCATAGGTAGGAGTCCCAATATAGGTAGGTAGGCATAGGTAGGTGCCTCAGTAGTTAGCTAGACATAGGTAGGAGACCCAGTAGTTAGCTAGGCATAGGTAGGATACCCAGTATAGGTAGGTAGGCATAGGTAGGTGTCCCAGTAGTTAGCTAGGCATAGGTAGGAGACCCAGTATAGGTAGGTAGGCATAGGTAGGTGTCCCAGTAGTTAGCTAGGCATAGGTAGGAGACCCAGTATAGGTAGGTAGGCATAGGTAGGAGAACCCAGTATAGGTAGGTAGGCATAGGTAGGTGTCCCAGTAGTTAGCTAGGCATAGGTAGGAGTCCCAGTATAGGAAGGTAGGCATAGGTAGGTCCCCTAGTATAGGTAGGTAGGTAGGTGTCCCCGTATAGGTAAGTAGGTGCCCCAGTAGTTAGGTAGGCATAGGTAGATGTCCCAGTATAGATAGTTAGGCAGGGCCTGGCTGGCACAGTAATAACAATTACCAAGGTCCAGCTGCAACAGATAGGGCTGTATAATGTCAGTGAGCAACACACACAAAAAAAACACATATGGAAAACATTATCTCTCAGTATCTAAGAGCTGTTGAGGGGTGCTATTTTAGCAATAACAATCAGCCAGGAGCAAGCCAAGACCAAGAGCCTAACTAATCTTTCCCTAGGAGAACAAGTCTGCAGCAGCCGTCCCTAGTCTGTCTCTAGCAGGCACACGAGTGAGTGTAATGGCCGGCAAACCTGCCTTATATAAGGGGGGTGGGCCTCCAGGGCTTAGTGTAGCCTGAATGGCTACAATGTGCCTGCTGACTGTGATGCAGAGGGTCAAAGTTGACCCTCATAGTGCATTATGGGGCGAATCGAACTTCCGCAAAAGTTCGCTTGGTCCAGGCGAACGCAAACCCCCAAAGTTCGCCTGGAACCGTTCGCCGGTGAACCGTTCGCTACATCTCTAGCAGTCATATTTTTCAACCTGCAGGTGTGGCTCATTGACACCTGAGAATCTCTTTTATAAAGATATTTTCCTTGCTAAAATATTGAGTGGCTAGACCCTATGTTGCTGAGCCCTGGTCCTTACCCTGCATCTACTGTCTGTTTTTTGCCTGACTTGCTGTCTTGATTACCTGGTTTGAGGTTATCTGTGTATTCTGACCTATTTGCCTGCTGAACTGGTACTGAATGTGCTGCATATTGCATTATGTACTGTATATTGTCTTTTGTTTTTTAGCTAACTAGTCAGTTTGGATATTAGTGGACTATGATTTGTTAAGCATGCATCTTGTATCAAACAGTGACATTTACAAATAAATCTACTTTACTTTCTAGTAGAGTTGTCTCAAACCTCCGATTTTAGGTTCGCGAACCTCGAACGCGAACATGCGAAAAAAGTTTGCGAACATGCAAACTTTTCGAACTGCCATAGACTTCAATGGGCAGGCGAACTTTCAAAACTACAAACACTAATTGTGGCCACAAAAGTGATGGAAAAGATGTTTCAAGGGGTCTAACACCTGGAGGGGGCATGGTGGAGTGAGATACATGCCAAAAGTCCCGGGGAAAAATCCAGATTTGACGCACAGCAAGGTTTGAGGGCAGAAATCACATTGCATTGCTAAATTGGAGGCATAAAGTGCTTTAAAACATCTTGCATGTGTATATGTTACGGCCAAAACCAGAAATCGGCCAATTCTAGAATTGGCCGGCCGTTTCTAGAACTGGCCGATTTGACGTCGGCCAAAGTCCAAAATGCTGGGAATTTCTGACATTGGCCGGCCAGTTCTAGAAATGGCCAAAGTCAGTCGGCCAAAGTCCAAAATGTACAAGTCCCGAGTCCTTTCCGACAGCACAAAAGGCACTCAGAACCTCGTCTCTGCTCTGAAAGATACAAAATAGCATAAGAACCTTAAGACTCAAACACGCTCTAAGCGCTTTTCTGAGTGCTTAATTAGCACTTTCTGAACAATTTTTCAAAATATCTCCCATGCACTTTCACTTAAATTGCGGTAAAAATCGCCACGATTGCGTACGTTTTTACGTGTACGTGGCGATTTTTTTACCGCAATTTTAATGAAAGTGAATGGGAACGATTTTTAAAAAGTGCTCACAATGTGCTAATCAATCGCAAGCGCTCAGAAAAGGGCTTATAGTGTGTCTGAGCCCTTAAAGAAAAATGTCCTTTATTACAAAATGTATTTGTTACAGCGGATAATCTGCAGTGTGTCTACATCCTGCTTTCATGGAAGCAGACATATTATCCTGTGTTTACCAATTACATTCCTGAGCCGACCCAGCTGAGACATCAAATTTCAATGGTGATTAGTCACAGATGAAGAGGAATTAGACAGACTAAATTCATACAGGTGCATTTCTCTGTTTTTCGTTTGTCCTGTGCAAGAGTTCAGGTCCACTTATGAGGGGACAGGGAGCGGTGAATTGCGCAGCCAAAGAGGGAAGGCAGACAGAAGAAAGCAGACGGGAGGCAGAGATGCAGCGTTAGGAAAACATGTGGTGGAGAGTGGGGAGCTTATCAAAACATCGCTGGGGAACAGCCTGGGAAGTTGCAATCAATGGAGCTGAATAGCAGTGGAGACGGAGGCGGGGAACTCATCAAGACATCGCAGGGGGAACAGCCGGAGCTTAGCCCGGGAAGACGGAAGCCTGGGAGTCAAATAGCAGGGGAGGGGAGAATGAGCCTAACAGCCAGAGAGACAGCAGGGAGCCAGACAGCCATGGAGACAGCAAGCAGACATGAAAGAAGGGGGAGGCGAGCTGACAGGAGGCAGCAGGGACTCAGAACTTCGGGACTTGGCCGGCCACATCTAGCCAGAATGCGTTCTGGCCGGCCAAAGTCCACAAAAAGCCTCCATTTCGCAAACTGGCCGCTTCAGCTGGCCATTTCTAGCTTTGACCGGCCAGAACCCGAAGTGGCCAGACTTAGGGTTCTGGCCGTAACATATACATGAATCAGGTAGTGTAATGAGTGTACTGCTTCACACTGACACACTAAACTCACTGTGTAACGCACCGCAAACAGCTGTTTGTGTAGTGATGGCCGTGCTGGACTGGTGCGCACCATGGCGAGATTGCAGGCGATGGCGGTTTTCAAACCCATATGGTCGCCGGGCTGAGGTAGCTCAATGATAGAACAACAGTGACTGTCCAGCTGATCAAATTTGGTCTGTCCACAATGAAGCAACAACCTTATTATCTTGGGTGTGCCCCCCAACACATTTATTTAGCCGGCGATCATTGCTTCATTGTGATGGGCAAGCCCCTTCAGCGCAGCAAGGTAACAATCACAAAGGGGAATTGACACATGTGCATGCTTTTTGTTTTGTTGTTGAGGCCCCAGTGCATCCAGAAATATAAGGCAGGCATGTGCACGCACCAGAAATATTATTATTCTTTTTGTTCAGGAATCCACCTGGAGTCCTGGACCCTGTTGGTGGTGGCAGAGAAGGCAGTCAAGTGGCCTGCGGGCAGAGGTGCTGTGTGGGGACTGACTTAGCCTTGGGGCAGCCAGTCACACGGCATGCAGGCAGAGATGGTGTGTGTGTGGGGACTGACTTAGTCTTCGGGCAGGCATTAGCTCTCCGGGATCCATGCCTCATTCAATTTAATAAAGATGAGGTACTGAACACTTTTTTTTGACCTAGCCGACTTCTCTTCTCAGTGACAATGCCTCCAGCTGCGCTGAAGGTCCTTTCTAGGAGGCTTGAGGCAGGGCAAGCCAGAAGTGGAGGAGGAGAGGTAGTGCCAAAAAATAACAATACATGACTTTTTCGAGGCCCTGTATAATGATGAGTACACTTGAAATCCTTTACCGGGAATCTGTTATGGAGGGCAAGTCTACCATTCATTCAACTGTCTGGTCAACTCTCTTTGGTACTTTCTGCACCATGGTGACCCCGGGTAATGGCCGGGGAATCAGGGTTCGATTCAGGTCCGGAGTAGAAGCCTGAGAAACGGCTACCACCACACATCACACACACACAGGAAGGACCCAATGTGCTGTATAAGTAATGTACCTGCCCTGACCGTGCTTTGCAGACCAGGCATCTCTGGTCAGATGGACCCTTGACCCAACGATGTGTGCCAGAGTTGACACCACTTGCCTTTAACGAGAATCTGTTATGGAGGGCAAGTCTCCCATCCATTCAAGTGAAAGGTATGCACTGATTCCCAGGTATAATACAATGTGCAGTAACAGATGCAGTGAAAGGTATTCAGTGACTGCTGGTATAACAATGTGCAGTCACACAGGTGCAGTGAACAGGTATACACGGACTGGTATCAATACAATGTGCAGCTGTCACACACACAGGTGCAGTGAACAGGTATGCACGGACTGGAATTACAAATGTGCAGCTATCTCACACTCACAGGTACAGTGAACAGGTATGCAGTGACTGGTATATAAAACTGCATTCTGTCACACAGGTACAGTGAACAGGTATGCATGGACTGGTATTACAAATGTGCAGCTGTCACACACAGGTACAGTGAACAGGTATGCAGTGGCTGGTATATAAAACTGCATGCTGTCACGCAGGTGCAGTGAACAGGTATGCACGGATAGGTATCAATACAATGTGCAGCTGTCACACAAACAGGTGCAGTGAACAGGTATGCACGGACTGGTATTACAAATGTGCAGCTGTCTCACACTCACAGGTATAGTGAACAGGTATGCATGGACTGGTATTACAAATGTGCAGCTGTCACACACACAGGTACAGTGAACAGGTATGCAGTGACTGGTATATAAAACTGCATGCTGTCACACAGGTGCAGGGAACAAGTATGCATGGACTGGTATTACAAATGTGCAGCTGTCACACACACAGGTACAGTGAACAGGTATGAAGTGACTGGTATATAAATCTATGTGCTGTCATGCAGGTGCAGTGAACAGGTATGCACGGCACGGACTAGTATTACAAATGTGCAACTGTCACACCCACAGGTGCAGTGAAAAGGTAGGCACTGAATGTGCTGGGCCTGGCACAGTATAGCAATTAGCAAGGGCCAGCTGCGACAGACAGGGCTGTATATGCAAGTGTCAGTGGGCATCACAAGAACATTAGCTCTCTAAAGAGCTCTTTTTGTGGTGCTTTTAAACAACAGATATCAGCTAGGAGCAAGCTACAAAAGCCTAACTAAGCTTTCCCTATCTCTGCAGCAGGTTCCTCTCCCTTCTCTAACTACTGTAGCAACACAGAGTGAGATCATGGCCGACGCTGCTGCCTTATATGAGGGTGGGAGGGGGGGGGGGCTCCTGGAGGGAGTGCAGCCTGATTGGCTGTCATTTGTCTGCTGACTGTGATGTAGAGGGTCAAAGTTTAAGCCAATGATGTAGTATAGGGGCGGGTCGAACTCGCCATAAAGTTTGTGTTTCGACGGGAACGCGAACCAGCGATGTTTGTGCGAATAAGTTTGCAACCAAACCGTTCGGGACAACTCTACTTTCTAGCTGTAAAGTTTGTACACACAATTTTACAGTCTCCAAGTATTAGGAATCCCGATAGAATTTGAACACTACGAACAGATTGTACTGTGTGGAGGTGCTAACATTTGCCAGTTAAAATTTGGATGTGTAACAGGCGTAACACTTCAAGTACCCCTGTCCTGAACCAGGGACAAAAAAAAAAGAATGTGTCCTGGTGCTGCCATTGTCCTTGGAGTCCTCTTCATTCCCCGTTCCCAGTCCTCTTCATATTCGACAAGATCCTCCAGTTGCATAATAAAACCAGGAAGCTTCTCCTAGCAGTGGTACGTAAGTTAGATCTGCCCAGGTGCAAGTTCTAAACAGTGCAAGCACAGCAAAAGAAAGGGCTCTTCCACAAGCAATTTCTTTCACTGCGCAGGTGCAGTTTGAAACTTGTGCCTGCATGGTTCAAAATTGTTGTGCACCTCTTGGACAAACTTCTGGGAGGGTGCAGAGATAAGAGGTCTGGCAATGGAGGGGACCCCATTGGTTATGAGCATTGTCAGGACAATAAGGAATAGCCCAACATGGATTAAGTCAATAGGTTTTTCCCCAATTTAGTTGTAATTTAAGATGTGAATACTTACATAAAGTAGTGTGTGTGTGCAGGGCCGGATTTAGACCAAGGCCACCTAGGCCACGGCCTAACGCACCACAGGAGCAGAGGCACTAAAGCAACAGGCTAAACTGGTGCAGCATTTGCAAGCTTGCAAATGATGCAATGCAGGGAGATCAGGCGAGTGCCTGATCTCCCTGCTGCCAGCCACCTGTGCAGCAGCCACCTTGCTCTCTGTGCACATTGGTGTTATGGCTAGAGTTGGGCCGAACGGTTCGCCGGGGGAACGTGGTTCGCGCGAACGTAGGTGGTTCGCGTGCGGGTACCGCACGCGAACCTTTTGCGGAAGAAGTTCGGTTCGCCCCATAATGCACTGAGGGTCAACTTTGACCCTCTACATCACAGTCAGCAGGCCCAGTGTAGCCAATTAGGCTACACTAGCCCCTGGAGCCCCACCCCCCCTTATATAAGGCAGGCAGCGGCGGCCATTACGGCCACTCGTGTGCCTGCATTAGTGAGAGTAGGGCGAGCTGCTGCAGTCTCTCATATAGGGAAAGATTAGTTAGGCTTAACTTCTTCCTGGCTGCATACCTGTTCTGTTCAGTGAGCCCTCAGCCCACTGCATACCTGTACTGTGATCCTGCCACTGCATACCTGTTCAGTGATCCTGCCACTGCATACCTGTTCAGTGATCCTGCCACTGTATACCTGTTCTGTTCAGTGAGCCCTCAGCCCACTGCATACCTGTACTGTGATCCTGCCACTCCATACCTGTTCAGTGATCCTGCCACTGCATACCTGTTCTGTTCAGTGAGCCCTCAGCCCACTGCATACCTGTACTGTGATCCTGCCACTGCATACCTGTTCAGTGATCCTGCCACTGCATACCTGTTCAGTGATCCTGCCACTGCATACCTGTTCTGTTCAGTGAGCCCTCAGCCCACTGCATACCTGTACTGTGATCCTGCCACTCCATACCTGTTCAGTGATCCTGCCACTGCATACCTGTTCTGTTCAGTGAGCCCTCAGCCCACTGCATACCTGTACTGTGATCCTGCCACTCCATACCTGTTCAGTGATCCTGCCACTGCATACCTGTTCAGTGATCCTGCCAGTGTCAGTGTGAAGCAGTACCTTAATTACACTACCTGATTGATGTATACACATGCAAGATGTTTTAAAGCACTTTAGGCCTGTCATTTAGCATTCAATGTGATTTCTGCCCTTAAAACGCTGCTTTGCGTCAAATCCAGATTTTTCCCGGGGACTTTTGGCGTGTATCCCACTCCGCCATGCCCCCCTCCAGGTGTTAGACCCCTTGAAACATCTTTTCCATCACTTTTGTGGCCAGCATAATTATTTTTTTTTTCAAACTTCGCATCCCCATTGAAGTCTATTGCGGTTCGCAAACTTTAACGCGAACCGAACGTTCCGCGAAAGTTCGCGAACCCGGTTCGCGAACCTAAAATCGGAGGTTCGGCCCAACTCTAGTTATGGCGGGCAGTTACGGAATTGAACAGCATTGGAGACAGAGGGGAAGAGGAAGCTTCTGCACTGGAGATGATGAGTGACACTTATGGCTGCTGTGATGTGGAGGCGAGATGTACTGAAAGAGGGGGAGTGGGAAAGAGAGGGATTAAGGGAGTCATCAGGCTACCTATACTGGCGAGGGAGGGGAAGGGGTCATCAGGTTACCTATACTAGAGGGAAAGAGAGGAGGGTTCATCTGGCTACCTATATTGGAGGGGGAGGGTCATCTGGTTACCTAAACTGGAAGGGGGTCATCAGGCTACCTATACTAGAGGGAAGGGGGGGAGGGATCATCTGGCTACCTATACTGGAGGAAAGGGGATAAGGGTCATCTCACTACCTATACTGAAGGGGGGCGGCTGGTGACATTGGCCTTGGGCGGAAAAACTACAAATCCAGCCGTGTGTGTGTGTGCGTGTGCGTGCGTGCGTGTGTGTGGAGAGAGTTTCCAGCCTCAGGGCACGGTGTAGGAGGGGGCAAAAAACTCACTCAGCTCTCATTCCCCTATTATGTTTGAAGCAGAGAGAAATAAGAAAAAGGGATGCATGGCAGCGACTGCAAGCCAAATAACTAGAGATTAAGGTGTTGGGGGGGGGGGGGGGGAGTTGGGGGCTCTGGGGCATCTATTAGCAATCAGTGTGTGACGGCTGGGTTGGAGGGGTGCACTTTGGTGTCTCAGCCTTGTGTACTGGAGGACTTGTCACGGCTCTGGTGTGTGTGTGTGTGTGTGCGTGCGTGCGTGTGCGTGTGTGCGTGTGTGCGTGTGTGCGTGTGTGCGTGTGTGCGTGTGTGCGTGTGTGCGTGTGTGTGTGTGTGTGTGTGTGTGTGTGTGTGTGTGTGTGTGTGTGTGTGTGTGTGTGTGTGTGTGTGTGTGTGTGTGTGTGTGTGTGTGTGAATATACTAGCAGTGTTGAATATTATTTTAAAAAAAAATCACGCAAATTGAGGGCTACCACTTTTTATTGTAGTGCATTCAAGTGCATTAAAGCAGCCAGACAAGCACCCATTATGATGCTGATTGTTGTATATTTATTGGGCTTTCTAAAATAGAAAAGCTTGGGGAAACACAGGCAAGACATTATTGTTTAACAGCTATTTGCTGAGATATATAATAGAACTAGACTGAAAGCATGTTGCCCAACTTAAAAAAGGTGATCAGTTTAAACATATAGAATTTACAAAGCCCTCAATTTGTAAACGGCATTACATCCAGACTATTTTTTGTATTTTCCCACTTGTCTTTGTTTTTTGGTGCCTTTTATCTGCCCCTGTGGCTCCCCGATGTTCTGATTTTTTCCAACAGAAAGGACAATATTACCAAAGTCTCCTATGCCCCTCGTGCCCCGGGAGCGAACTTGAGGTTTTTTTGAGGGTCTTGGAACATCAACATCTCTTAATGCAAATCTTCGCCCCTTATTATTGGCAGGAACAGATGGCTGAAAGCCTAGTATCTCATCCAGTATTTTCTTCTTGATTAATTTTGAATGGTCATGCTCTTCACTAGAGGATCTTGGTGGTGGAGATGGTGGTGGGACATTGTTCCCTTCGTCTGTTGCAGGTTCTTCTGTGTTGTCATTGGAAGCGGTCTGTGCTTGATCATTGGATGGGACTTCGCTTTCTTCATTGGCTGCTGGTCCGGCACTCTCCTCCTTTGATTGGGATTCCTCTTGATTACTAACTGCTATGTTGTTGACTGAAGGCTCTTCATTGTCAGCTGAATGGGACTCACTGTTGTCCCCTCCAGATGAAGATGATTTTTCATCGCTAGCGGACATACTAGAGGTAGAGGAAGATTCCTTGTCATGACTGTCTGAGTGGCTGCTCTCCTCACTGGAACTCTCTGAGAGGAATGAATTCTCTTGCTTGTTTTCTGCACTTTTGCCAGGCTGGAACCTCAGTCCTGGAAACTGTTCTGTTAGAAAATGTAATTAGGAGATTGGTTAAAAATATCTGTAGGCAAAAAATGATATCAATAATTGGTCATCTAAATAGTAAGCGATACAGATATAGATTTTTCTATGAATAGTGAGTGAAATTGCCAATTTGCCAGGATCTGGCCTTAGATCACTGTGACAAAAATATCTCTGATGTGATGAAAACTGAAAACGTGAGGTTTGAAGGAAAGGAGTGCTATTGTAGAAAATAGGTTTATGTAACATCAGGGAGGTGTCCAAGAGCAGCTCTATTAAATCAAATTTCACATAAAATAAATGTAAATGAAGGTCACAAAATTTACTATAGATATTTCTTATACATATTATGTATGTTTTGCCTTTTATGGGCAGCACTGTCTCCTTATAGAACAGGGGTCTCAAACTCAATTTACTTGGGGGCCGCAGGAGGCAAAGTCAGGATGAGGCTGGGCCGCATAAGGAATTTCACAATCGCGGTGCATCGCCGCCTCTGCCCGCCCCTCTCACTCTTCCTTCACAGAGAGGGGCGGGGAGAGGCGGCGATCCTGACGTCAGGAGGGGCAGAGCTGAAGCTGAAAGCTCTGCCCCTTCCAGGAAATGCCGGCGGATTGCCCCCCGGGCGATTTGGGGGCTCTGCAGCCCTCGTTTAGCGGCGGGGATGCGGCGGATTACTTGGGAGCACTGAAGCGAACTAAAAGGAAGCTTTTGCTGGCGAGGGCCACAAAATATTGTATCGAGGGCCGCAAATGGCCCGCAGGCCGCGAGTTTGAGACCCCTGTTATAGAACGAAGGACACTGGCTCTTATCTGGAACAGGACATTATCTGCATGGAGCTTGTAGATTCTCTCAATGTGTCTGGGTATCCTCTGGACATCCTCCTCTCTTCCCACACTCCCAAACTAACTGGTTTCTCTCAAAAGGAGCCTTAGTATCATGGGAGAGAGATTTATGACTATGGCAGGGATTTGATTATGAGCTTCTCTGAAGGACAGTCAGCAACCTAACTAGCAACCTAACTGTGTTCTCAGTAAAGTGCTGCTGAAGAAGTCAATGCTCTATAAATACACATTAATAACAATATTGTGAACTCCTGTCACATCCTGAAAGAAAGACAATGGCAGTAGTACAGAGAGTTCTCAGTTTAGACCATGTTTATGTTCTACAAGCATGTAAGTAAATAAAATGCTGCCTCAGTTAAGTCCATGTACAAGTGGCACAGCAGCTGGATAGCACTCATACCTTTCACCACTGCGTTCCCAGATTTGAAACCCTGCTAAGACAATGCCTGATGGGGCATGCGTGAGTTTCCTTTGTTCGTGCTGTTTTTTTTTTTTAAAAACCCCAACCACCTTGGTAAGTCAACTGGTTTACCCCCCCCCCCCCCCCCCCAAAAAAAAAAAAATTAGCCTTACTGTGAACCTGAAGTCACATGATGAAATAATCATATACACATATAAAACTACCCCTACTAAGAAATTATGTGGAGTGCCTTTCTGTTTTCCGGTACAGGAAGAGTTAAAAGTCGCGGCCAGTATGATGCAAGAGAAGTGCGCTATTTACGTATCTCTCCAGCAGCAAGTAAAGAGCTCACTTCCTCTTGCGCTGACTGGCCGTGACTAGAGGAAGTTACGGGACCCAGTACCAGAGCTGCAGGCAGCGGAGGACCGCGGCGTGGGAGCGATCAATGCCCATGGGGCTGGAGGAAACCCTAGGTATGTATAAAAAGGTAAGTATTGGTCGTCTCTGGTACACTTTAAGTCAGTTCCATTTTCTAATGATCAAATGAAAGCTTAAATAGCCAAGAAACGGTGGCCTATATGCAATTCCTTTTTTCTTCTGAGTTTTCTCTTAGGTGATACTTCAACACCTTGTCATAAAATGCCTTTTAAACCACCAGCAAACAAGAAAATACTCAAAATAACTTTTTGCCAACTTTTGGGCACTTTTTCAATTATAAGATGCTGCATATGGGCCAGGGAGAGATGGCTTGAGATAAGGTTTTACTGCAGGAAAGTTCAAAGGGTCATTAGTTCTGTTTCTTTTACAACTTAAAAGGCAGGCTGTGGATTTTAAACTGT
Source organism: Hyperolius riggenbachi (assembly GCF_040937935.1). Lineage (NCBI taxonomy): Eukaryota > Metazoa > Chordata > Amphibia > Anura > Hyperoliidae > Hyperolius > Hyperolius riggenbachi. The sequence continues at coordinate 81,473,097 of NC_090655.1, forward strand.
AACTGTGACAGTATGATGCAATGTTATAAATAAAGCTGTATAACTAAAAATAAAAAAATATGAGACTCTTTTTCTTTGCTACTAATGTTCTATTTATTAAATGTACTACACATACAATTAATTATCTCATTAGTTTATTGTCATTTCAGGTTCACTTTAATCCTTGTACACAACCGAGATCAGGGGTGTCGAATTCAAATGCCAAGTGGGCCAAAATTGTACACTGGGACCAAGTCGCAGGCCAACTTCAATGTCTAGTGGCCTCCTTCCTCTCTTATAAAGTTCCCAAGGGTCTAATGGCCTCCCTCCAATGCCTTTACAGTTCCCTGGTGTCTAGAGGCTCCACCCTCCCCTACACAGTTCCCTGGTGTCTAGAGGCACTTCCCCTCTCCTACACAGTTCCCTGGTGTCTAGAGTCCCCCACCCTCCCCTATACAGTTCCCTGGTGGCTAGTGCTTTCCCCCTCCCTCCCCCATATGGCTTCCCTTCTGATCTAGGGCTTTACCTCCAATATAGCTTCCCTGGTGGTCTAGAGTGGGCCAAACATAATGCAAAGTGGGCAACTAACTTGAGGGCCAAATTGAATGGCTCTGAGGGCCAGATATATAGCCCGCGGGTCGAAGTTTGACATTTACGCCCTAGATGGTACTTGGTCAAGGTTGTTAGGCCACCGATAAGCAATCAGGGCTGCTTCTGCCAAGAATTTAGCATGTGTATGGCAACCCCCAAGTCTTCCTGTCTCTGAGAGATGTGAACTGGTGCATAATCTCAGCTAAGTGCAGGCTGACCCTATTGTTCTCCTACTCACTCCGTATGCCCCCGTGCTGCTCTGTTGTGCACCACACCTTCATTCCTCTGCCCCCTCCATAGCAACAGAAAGCATCAGAAGTTAAAAGTTTATTGATGCTTGCTTCTTACCAATCTTCACATCTTTACGGTTAGGATTGAAAAGCGCAAAGCCAGCATCTCTAGGTGATCTATTTCCATCATGGTGGTGGGCAGATGTTTCCTCGCTCTGTGACAAGGATTTAACAAAATTATTCCATTCCAAAGTGTGGGAGCGGTTACCAGAACTAGGACCAGGAAAACTGAATTGTGGCCGACCTGAAAATACAAAACATTGATTTTATGTATAAATTGTTTTACTGTAGTGCCTTTACATTTTTCTCTTTACAGAAGATCATATGTGACTAAGAAAAAATATGGCTATAAATTCTGCTCATCCATAGATAAGTATACAGAAAAATGAAACTTTAAATTAGCTAAAAATGTAGTTACTCAATCAAATATGCTAAAACAATGCTTTATTGAAAAGCCATATGAAGAAAAAATAAATGTGTAAAGTATTGTATAACAGTGCATAGAATACCCATATCAGTTAGTAGATACCTTTGCTAGGTGGACTGGTAACTTGGACCTGTAAGTTTTTATGGAAAAAAAATTACATACTTACCTCAGTAGAGGGAAGCTTTTGGATGGTCCAGAGGCTTCCATGGTCCTCCTCCGCCCCTCCTGCAATGCACTGGGAACCTCCAAAAAATCATCAAAGGATATCCAAGGCGATTAATAAAATTTAGCTTTACTTACCTGGGGCTTCTTCTAGCCCTTAGAAGTCATGTGTGTCCCAACCCTTACTGCAGCTTCAGTCTTCTCTTCGGTCCTGCTGGCAGCCTCTGAAGTATTACTGACCCCTAATGGGTCTTCTGTGCATGTGACGAATAGCGGATGATGAGAAGTGACAGATTACATGTGAGTATAGTGGCAGTGCGTTACGAGAAGTGACAACAGATGACAGGAAGTGACAGTGGATGATGATTGATATATAGTGGGTGACTGTAGGGACAGATAGCAGATAATGAGAAGTGACAGCTAAAGTTTGATGAGAAATGCCAACTAGACGGGGACAATAGTGATGGAGACATTAGTGCAGCTTGAAAGTTGACCAAGCAAATCCAGAAGCGGCTTCATTCCACTGGCTCATTTTCATGCTGCTTACATTTGCAGAAAAAATTGCATAAGATCTAAATCAATTTGGAATTATTAGTGTCACATTGACTATCCCTAATAGAGGATGACGGTAGAGCAGATAGTGACTGACAGTAGGGCAGATAATGACAGTAGTGCAGATAGTGGGTGATGGTAGTGGCAGATAGTGGGTGGTGGTTGCACAGATTGTGGGCCACATTCAACAGACAGTAGGTCTCAGTCATGTTTATAGTGAGTGACACTAGTACAGAAAGTAGATGAGAGCAGTGCAGTTAGTGATGGTAGTGCAGATAATGGGTGACACCGTTTGCATTAGTAGTTTTATAAACCAATCTTCTTGTTCAGCCCAAATAACATTACTAATCTTTGACAACATTCTAATGTCAGCAGGTAATGTCAAGCAATCATTGGTTTTGAAACATTTTCTGAATAAGCAAATCTGAAAACACATTTGCATGTGCACTCATGTATAAATTATTGGGACTGTGCAGCAGCCAAGTTTCTCAGCCTAGGTGGTACTTAACAGCCGCCTTGGCAAGTATCTAGTGTGTTTCCAGGAGCAACTCAGCGTTTTAGCGAAGCCTGACCGATCCCCATGAGTGCATAGCTGTCCCTTCCACCTGGATGCTGTGAATTCCAATAATGCAATTCCACATAACTTTCAGAATTTATGCATTGTAATTCCGTGAATTCCAACTGTCAACTTGAAATTGCAAAATAAAAATGCTAAAGTCAGATTTATAGGAAATCCATGCTCTCTCTATAAATCAGTTTCAAAAATGGTTGTTTTGTATTTTAGAACAAATTTCTTCACCAATTCAAACAACTCTCTCAGTCCAAATAAAAATAAAGAATATACTGGCTTGTATACATATGGACAATTTTCTTGCATCAGACAATAGACCTATCCAAAATGGGTCCTTACATTTATTGTACTTCAGTTAGAAGCCACATCTGAAATGCCAAGCAAAATGTATGGAAGACTTTTGTATAGTTTATTCACATTTTCATAAGTCCTACAAGTCAAACTTAAATGCGGTTACCAACTAGCACATCATAACATTTTTATAAATTCCTCACCTTGGTGGCGATTGGCAAGGCAGAAGGCCGCCAACGATAGTAAGAGTATAATTTTCATTCCCAGTGGTGGTCCTTACCTCACAGCTGTCCTTGGCTTACTATCAAGTGGAAGATGAGGTGGCAACTGTCTTTTAAATGAGGCGCTATAACCCCTCCCACTCAGAGTCTACCACTGGTACCAGAGCAGGATCTGGTGTATAGTTTGTACTTCTTTGAAAGTTTGCAGCCTGAGGTCTCAGAACAAGTTGGTTTAGTTGCTTCATGAAATAGTTTTCTTGATTGTAAGCATGTCAAGTAATGGAAACTTGGGTGGAGGCTCTAACTGTAGAACTAGATTGGTAACTTATGTACATGGAACATAGCAGAGAAAGAGAGAGAGAGAAAAGAGAAAAGAGAAAGAAAGAAAGATCCTGCAACTTTAAAGTGTACCTGTAGAAAAAAAAAAAAGGTAATCCAGAGCCTTGCCCCATCGACAAACTCTTGTCGACGTCTTGCACTGCGCAGTAGCATGGACTCAATCTGGGTTTTTGTCGCTAATGCCCGAGCGGGTATGTGCTACTGAGTCATCTGTGCCTGTACAGTAGCATGGACTGGATCGTGCTACTGCAAAGCCCATCAGGTCCTTGCCGAAGCCCAAACAGGTCCTTCCTACTGCACCAAAGCCCAAACAGGTCCTTGCTACTGCATAGGCACAGTGCGGCCGTGCAAGCTTTAGGGTTCTCAGCGCTGGAATGGCCTACTGGAGGAGGACAGGAGAAGCCTATGGAGGACAGCGGGAGCCGGCGGCAATGCGTCCACATAGGACGCTCTCTCAGCTATACTAAGTATAGCTGAGGAAAAGCATCTTTAAATTTTTGCTCCAAGGCTCCCCATTGGTTCCTTATTGACCAATGGGGATCCTCCTAATCCCCATTGGTCTGTTAAGAAACCAATGGGGAGCCTTGGAGCCAAAACTTAAAGATGCTTTTCCTCACTCAGCTATACTTAGTATAGCTGAGAGAGCGTCCTATGCGGATAAATTGCCGCTGGCTCCCGCTGTCCTCCCTGCCTCACATCTGCTGTCACCCTCACCCATGCTGGCACCCTGTGCACCCATAGGTGCACTGGGTGCCAGCATGGGTGAAGGTGACAGGTGGGGGGCAGGGAGGACAGTGGAAGCCGGCTGCAATGCGTCCGCATATGATGCTCTCTCAGCTATACTTAGTATAGCTGAGGAAAAGCATCTTTAAATTTTGGCTCCAAGGCTCCCTGTTGGTTCCTTAACTGCGGCGGGGAGCTAGGGGTGTGGCGGGGGCCGGCGAGAGATCTACAATCAATATAAAGAAGATCACAAGTTAGAGGATATTGTCGTGGGACCTTTTCCAGAGGATATTGGCGTGGGAACATTTTTTTTAAAAGGTACAGGTAAGTATTTCTGGTTATTAAGAATATTAAAGGACTGTGTTCGTTGTTGTGTTTTTATTTCATTTAACCCTTTAAGGAAATGGGTAAAGGGTAATTTATACACTTATATTCATTTCTCCTGGGAGGAAGGTTGGGCATCTGGGGTACCCTTCTCAAAGGAGACTCCCAGATACCACCATGAAGCCCCCCCTCCAGGGACAACCTCATTTGAGATTGTCACAGTGGTAGCAGTGATCTCTATTTGCTAGTGGCAGTGGGTATGGAATAGAGGAGCTGGTGAAGTGTAAGACAGAGTTCACACAATACCCGTTAAAGTGCTGTGTCCATAAGGGTGAGACAGCTGGGCATGTTTGATCTTTTGGTTCAATGGCATAGAAGCTGGTGGGCTCCCGAGTCTCATTGCTGGGAGTCATTTGGCTTCATGTAGTGTTATGGATGAGTGATAGAAATCACTGGGCCCCCCTGCGAAACTTTGGATGGGGCCCCCTACCCCAGTATAGGTGCCCCCAGTATAGATAGCCAGGTATAAGTGCCTACTCCTAGTATAGCCAGGTATAGGTGCCCTCAGTATAGCTAGGTATAGGTGCCCACAGTATAGATAGCCGGGTATAAGTGCCCACTGCTAGTATAGCCAGGTATAGGTGCCCTCAGTATAGCTAGGTATAGGTGCCCACAGTTTTGCCAGGCATAAGTGCCCACAGTAAAGCCAGGCATGGGTGCCCCCAGTATAGGCAGGCATGGGTGCCCACAATATAGCTAGGTATACGTGCCCTCAGTATAGCTAGGCATGGGTGCCTCCAGTATAGCCAGGCATGGGTGCGTCCAGTATAGCCAGGTATGGGTGCCCACAGTATAGCTAGATATAGGTGCCCTCAGTATAGCTAGGCATGGGTACCCCCAGTATAGCCAGGCATGGGTGCCTCCAGTATAGCCAGGCATGGGTGCCCCTAGTATAGCCAGGCATGGTTGCCCACAGTATAGCTAGATATAGGTGCCCTCAGTCTAGCTAGGCATGTGTGCTCACAGTATAGCCAGGAGGGGACACAGCGCATGAGTAGGAGTGATGTCCACACACAGTGGCGGGGAAGGGGGTTACTCCCCCCTCCCTCAACTTGGGCTCCCCTTTAACGCTTTCTCCTCTGGCATTAATTAGCAGCAGCAGTGTCATGGTAAAGGGAACGCAGACTTACTTCCCCGTTCCATGCCAGAGGCCCGATCTTCTCTGAATCAGATAAACAGGAAGTAGCATCGTTGGGTGCTGATACAGAGAAGAACCTCCGACGTGGAACGAGGAAGTAAGTCCGCGTTCCCTTTTCCATGCCACTGCTGCTGCTAATTAATGCTGGAGGAAGAAGCGCTGACGGGGGAGCCCAAGGTGAGGGAGGGGAAGAGTGGACCCCTCCCTGCCGCTGTGTGTGCTCATTGCTACCCTCTCATGCGCTGCATCTCCTCCTGGCCCCTGCCCCCCAAAATGGCCATGGGCAGCCCCAAAGGGGTCCATTCCTGCCATGGATCTGGAAGCCTCTGAAACAGAACGGAATTTGTCTGGATTTGTCTTAATTCAATTTGTGCTGTTTAAGGGGAGTCTCACAATACCATAGAGATTATCACAGCACATTACGGACAGCGACATCTCATGGTTGCTTTACTATACTGCAGTTTAAGTAATCCTGTTGATAATTCTAATGGTGTCTCAGCAGAACTAATTAACTATGTGGATTTCAACAAAACATGGAGGGCAAGGTTGGGAAGCCCTGCCTTAGGTAACAATTTGGGATAGATAAATAAGAAACACTAAGAGCCCAATATAGTGTAGTATGTATTGGAAACCGTGGATAAATGTAAGTGTGAGATGAATATACTCACAAACATGGGTTACCTCTTAGGCAACCACTGTAGATGCAGGTGAGGAGATTAGACCTGTCCTCACTCAGGATTAAGATGTCGCTCTCTGTAGATCAGGAAAGTAGGGGTAGGTCACCCCTCCACCAGGGGTGGACACAGTATTATCGTAAGAGAACAGAGGCGCCAGCAGGATAAAAGGTAATAAAAATTTAAACATTTGCTGGGAGGCAGTGGTGGACTTACCTCCGGAAAGCAGACTCAAAATACTGTCTGAATTAAACAAATAAATTTATTATTGGTACCCCAAAAAGATGCAACACGTTTCGCAGGCACAGCCCGCTTCATCAGGCAATAAGATATGGAACAAACAGTAGGTCGTCAGTAGCACGAATAGCGCCTCTGTGATGTACAAGCTGTACAAGTACGGAACTGTTGATAAGGAGGAAGGGGGGGGGGAAGCGATGACTCGCTGCCCATGACGGAGGTATAGGAAGTAGAACAATGCCCTCAGCCTGCACTTGGAAAAGATTATCACACACTCCAGAACACTCAGCATCGCATCAGGTTGATGGGGGGGCTTCCATACACTTCCATTTTCAGCAGAAGGTAGAAATTAGGTGTGGGGGGTGACGGGGTTAGGTTAGGCACTTAAAACTGAGGGTTAAGTTTAGAATAGATGCCAGCTAGTACATAGTAAAATATTGGAAATTTAAATTACCAATATTTTACTATTTAGGGTACCGCCTCGCAGTCGATGTGGTGCTGCGGCAATACGTACCCCATCTAGTGTGTATACAATACAGCCAGAAGAGATCATTATTTAAAGGGGTTCTTTCGCAAAAAAAAAGTAGGCAGTTAAAAAAATGTGACAGATGACAGGTTTTGGGCCAGCCCATCTTTTTAAGGGGGATTCTCAGGGCTTTCTTTGTTTTCAACAGCATTTCCTGAACAACAGTTGCAAAATCTAACTGACATAATAGTGTGCAAGTGATTAGGGAGGCCGGCTGGTATCTTGCTATTTTGGCAGTTAAACTGCTGTTCAGGAAATGCTGTTGAAAACAAAGAAAGCCCTGAGAATCCCCCTTAAAAAGATGGGCTGGCCCAAAACCTGTCATCTGTCACATTTGTTAACTGCCTACTTTTTTGCGAAAGAACCCCTTAAAAAAGATGGACTGGCCCAAAACCTGTCATCTGTCACATCTTTTAACTGCCTACTTTTTTCGCAAAAGAACCCCTTTAAGTAAAGAATAAATGGCTTGTATGCAGTTTTTACATGTGTGATGCATTGTGGCTTATTTAGTAATCTTCATGTAATGATTGGTGTCAGCAAAACAGATTTTCTGATTATTGGTAATCTGCAGTATCACCAATAATACAGATGCTATACCGGATTATGTGGTGATCTGCAGAATCACCAATAATGCTAGTATAGCCAGACACAGGACAACCGATGTGAGATAGTGTTTGGTGCAACAGTAATGAGTAAGAGGAGATCTCCCGAGGAGCGGGTGACTCAGACAGTACTGCAGCCAATGATCACCTGAGGAGCAGTTGATTCAGACTGTACTGCAGCCAGTGGACACCTGAGGAGCAGGGCAAAGTTCCATAAATGAGGGAACGTGAACTCGATTCGGGCAGACAGCGATGTGAGCTGTCATTCACGGCGGGTAACGGCCAGCGAGCCGGTTTATTCATTTGAATGCTGGAGCCAATTAACTTGGCGTTTGAACGGAGCAGCAATGGATTCGTTACTGCGGGTATGGATACAAAGGTATAGTAGCGCTGTGCACACTGAGATAATTGACATAGGTTGATATGGGCTAGATTACGAGACAATAACCAATATATGTGTATGTTTACAGTTATGACATAGGAGATGACATCATTAATTGATCACTGTTGGGGGTGGGTTGTTGTAGGATTATTAGTGCAAATAAGTGTTGTTCACTGTGTTTCATTGTTACCACACGCCTTGAAGAAGGGGGACCCTGCGAGGCCCCCAAAACAATTGTCGTTTTTTTCCTGTGGATACAATGGCTCAATAAAAGAGCATGCTTTATTATGAAGACGGAGCGCTGGTGCAGGTGTTACAGACAGTGCTGCAAAGGCTGATCACCTGAGGAGCCGGTGATTAAGACTATACTGCAGCTAGTGGACACCTGAGGAGCAGGTGTTACAGACAGTGCTGCAAAGGCTGATCACCTGAGGAGCAGGTGATTAAGACTATACTGCAGCTAGCGGACACCTGAGGAGCAGGTGTTTACAGACAGTGCTGCAGCTGAGTTTCACCTGAGGAGTAGGTGAAAGCTACTAGAGATCCCTCACCAGTGGCTAGGTCCACCGGTGAGGACAGGAAGGTCAAACAAGCAGAGTAGGCAACGTACGGACAGATAAAGTACAAAGACAGAAGGCTGATTCAGTGTCACGTTCAGGCAGAGTCGGCAACAGGAATCAGATGGGCAGAGGTACACAATCAACAAGCAGGAGAATAGTCAAAGGAAGCAGAAGGTCATAACAGATAATACAATGCAATTAGTACTTTAACCTTTCAACAGAATCTGGCTAAGTGTGGATCCCCAGCTCCAGCTGGTTTTAGCACACTTTGGGATCTGACTGGGTTCTGAGCGCTAACACGTTAGCATTCGCAACAGCAGACACGGGGCAACTAACAGACTAGTACTATATATACAGAGATGCCCGCAGCGCCGCCCCCATCACTCAGCCAATCCAAAGTACCGTTGGAGTCAGCTGACTTGGCAGATCAGCTGACTCCCCTTCTATTCGCATAAAGGTCCTGTCGCCTGGCGTAGCCCTCAATCTATGTGCAATAGAAGGACCAGGCAGAGCAGCAGCATGTAACTGCGAAGCCGAGGCCGCCGGCTGATATGCGGAGATAGCCGCCATGCCGCCTGCATCTGTGGCGGTATCTCCGCTATCCATTACACTTCATGATCAGAAAATACCATCCTTCACTTTTGTTAGCCTGACAGTCCTGTTTACCCTACAGGGCAGGCACCGAGCAATGGAAAACATACACAGCACACAAACTGCAGTGATGTGCAGGGGACCGTGTCTTCTCAGAAAACAATCTACACCCTTGGTAAACACACAGAGAGAAAATACGCAATTACATGCAGCTGAACAACCACAGCTGTAATCCAGAATATGGGGTCCACTCAGACTGCCAGCAAGCTATACGCAACAAGTCTTGAAAAATAAATACTTTGTAATATAGTGAATATAAACCCATTCACATTTCAATATAAAAAAAAAACCTGTTCCCAAAGTCAAAATATCAGTGTTATTATTGCGTATTACTATAGCACTGACATCTTCTGTAGTCCATAGTCATAAATGACCCTCAAAAAAGTTCACAATCAAATCCACACCACAGTCAGTCTAATGTCCCTTACATGTATAGCCTAAAAACACAGCGCAAGCAGGGTAGCAGATACATTTCACTGTGGGATGAACAACAAGCTTTAGAAAGCAGAATCCTGCAGCCCCCAGTGCTCACAAAGACAAGGGGCTTGATTCACTAAGACGAATAGCATGCCTTATCAAAGTTAGCACGCCTTATCAAAGTTAACATGCCTTATCAGAGTAGCATAGCGAGCGCTACGAACCTGCAGGGGCTCAGAGCAGGACAAGTGGAGCTCTCGTTATTGCCAATTAGCAAGCATAAGTTTGCTATGCTACTCTGATAAGGCGTGTTAACTTTGTTAAGGCATGTTAACTTTGATAAGGTGTGCTATTTGTCTTAGTGAATCAACCCCAAGGTGATCATCGCCAGGGATAAAAGCACTGATGAGTATGCAGGCAGGTGAGATGAAGTGCTGACTGGTTGAGGGTGCAGAAGAGTCAGGTAGGGGAAAGGGTTGGTTGGCTTAGGGTGTAGGGTGAGGAGAAGGGCTGGCTGGCTGAGGGTGCAAGGAGGGCAGGTGGGTATAAATGACGGCTGGATGTGGGTGCTGGGCAGGCAGGGAAACACTAGACAGTGAGGGCTGTAGAATCCACAAAGTATTAATCATCAGGCCTTTTCCGTGGAACTGTAGAGAACAGGGTTTTCCTGGCCCTGCCTTTGCTGAAATGTCCTTCAATCACTGAGGGGTAGGCAGGATCAGAGAGATGGGTCTTTTTAAATTGCTAAGGCCAGGTGCAGTTTGAACATGCACATCTGCATTTGCTAGGGAAGTGTGTGACCTGTGGGCAAATAAATTCCTTCCTCCAACCGCATCCGTGGTAGTTGGAACACTCTATACCGGCCCCCCACACAGAAAATGTATTGCTTATAAATGCAGTCAGCTACATCTTTAAATATTGGTGGTCCACATATGGAATAGCAGTGCAGCACCCCCCATCCACATGGAAGCCAGAAAGCAGAAATTTTGCTGGTTTCCAATCAAATTCCACATCAGGTGACACTGCTGTCCAATTGGCTTGCAGATTGTCACCTGGGTATGCTTCACTGTCTGGTCCGCAAAGACTTCTACATCATTTTATGTTTACTCCGGCCCACCAGGTCCTGGCTTTAGCATGTAGTGTGGGTCATGGTCTAGAGGGTAAGACAGATACCTACTACACACTAGGTTCTGGGTTCAAATCCCAGCTATGGTATATAAGCATGCTTTTCAAAAAGTACAAATCCTTAATCATGCTACTTTTTCTATCGAATTGATCATAATGGAAGTATGGTTTATGCTACCGGCAGCTTTAGCATGTAGTGTGGGTCATGGTCTAGAGGGTAAGACAGATACCTACTACACACTAGGTCCTGGGTTCAAATCCCAGCTATGGTATATAAATAAGCATGCTTTTCAAAAAGTACAAATCCTTAATCATGCTACTTTTTCTATCGAATTGATCATAATGGAAGTATGGTTTATGCTACCGGCAGCTTTAGCATGTAGTGTGGGTCATGGTCTAGAGGGTAAGACAGATACCTACTACACACTAGGTTCTGGGTTCAAATCCCAGCTATGGTATATAAGCATGCTTTTCAAAAAGTACAAATCCTTAATCATGCTACTTTTTCTATCGAATTGATCATAATGGAAGTATGGTTTATGCTACCGGCAGCTTTAGCATGTAGTGTGGGTCATGGTCTAGAGGGTAAGACAGATACCTACTACACACTAGGTTCTGGGTTCAAATCCCAGCTATGGTATATAAATAAGCAAGCTTTTCAAAAAGTACAAATCCTTAATCATGCTACTTTTTCTATCGAATTGATCATAATGGAAGTATGGTTTATGCTACCGGCAGCTTTAGCATGTAGTGTGGGTCATGGTCTAGAGGGTAAGACAGATACCTACTACACACTAGGTTTTGGGTTCAAATCCCAGCTATGGTATATAAGCATGCTTTTCAAAAAGTACAAATCCTTAATCATGCTACTTTTTCTATCGAATTGATCATAATGGAAGTATGGTTTATGCTACCGGCAGCTTTAGCATGTAGTGTGGGTCATGGTCTAGAGGGTAAGACAGATACCTACTACACACTAGGTTCTGGGTTCAAATCCCAGCTATGGTATATAAATAAGCATGCTTTTCAAAAAGTACAAATCCTTAATCATGCTACTTTTTCTATCGAATTGATCATAATGGAAGTATGGTTTATGCTACCGGCAGCTTTAGCATGTAGTGTGGGTCATGGTCTAGAGGGTAAGACAGATACCTACTACACACTAGGTTCTGGGTTCAAATCCCAGCTATGGTATATAAATAAGCATGCTTTTCAAAAAGTACAAATCCTTAATCATGCTACTTTTTCTATCGAATTGATCATAATGGAAGTATGGTTTATGCTACCGGCAGCTTTAGCATGTAGTGTGGGTCATGGTCTAGAGGGTAAGACAGATACCTACTACACACTAGGTTCTGGGTTCAAATCCCAGCTATGGTATATAAGCATGCTTTTCAAAAAGTACAAATCCTTAATCATGCTACTTTTTCTATCGAATTGATCATAATGGAAGTATGGTTTATGCTACCGGCAGCTTTAGCATGTAGTGTGGGTCATGGTCTAGAGGGTAAGACAGATACCTACTACACACTAGGTTCTGGGTTCAAATCCCAGCTATGGTATATAAATAAGCATGCTTTTCAAAAAGTACAAATCCTTAATCATGCTACTTTTTCTATCGAATTGATCATAATGGAAGTATGGTTTATGCTACCGGCAGCTTTAGCATGTAGTGTGGGTCATGGTCTAGAGGGTAAGACAGATACCTACTACACACTAGGTTCTGGGTTCAAATCCCAGCTATGGTATATAAGCATGCTTTTCAAAAAGTACAAATCCTTAATCATGCTACTTTTTCTATCGAATTGATCATAATGGAAGTATGGTTTATGCTACCGGCAGCTTTAGCATGTAGTGTGGGTCATGGTCTAGAGGGTAAGACAGATACCTACTACACACTAGGTTCTGGGTTCAAATCCCAGCTATGGTATATAAATAAGCATGCTTTTCAAAAAGTACAAATCCTTAATCATGCTACTTTTTCTATCGAATTGATCATAATGGAAGTATGGTTTATGCTACCGGCAGCTTTAGCATGTAGTGTGGGTCATGGTCTAGAGGGTAAGACAGATACCTACTACACACTAGGTTCTGGGTTCAAATCCCAGCTATGGTATATAAATAAGCATGCTTTTCAAAAAGTACAAATCCTTAATCATGCTACTTTTTCTATCGAATTGATCATAATGGAAGTATGGTTTATGCTACCGGCAGCTTTAGCATGTAGTGTGGGTCATGGTCTAGAGGGTAAGACAGATACCTACTACACACTAGGTTCTGGGTTCAAATCCCAGCTATGGTATATAAATAAGCATGCTTTTCAAAAAGTACAAATCCTTAATCATGCTACTTTTTCTATCGAATTGATCATAATGGAAGTATGGTTTATGCTACCGGCAGCTTTAGCATGTAGTGTGGGTCATGGTCTAGAGGGTAAGACAGATACCTACTACACACTAGGTTCTGGGTTCAAATCCCAGCTATGGTATATAAGCTGTTTTGAAAATCTGCAATTCCCTGATGCATGAGATGCATGAGAGAGAGAGAGAGAGAGATTGAGATTTTAAAATAATTCCGCGGAACTGACCCGGTATACCGTCGGAATGGAACGGTAACGGAATTTCTATATGTCGGAATGCGGAATTGTGCCGGAAACGGAAATCGGCTATTCTGACCATGCCTGCACAGGACCAATAGAGAGCTAATACTGTAGTTAAAGGAGGGCCCCAAGGGCCCTGATGCGGTTGCTTCCTCTGCAACCCCTATTGCTACGCCCCTGTCTACATGGGCCTAAATGTAAGACCTTATGGCATCATTGGTGTAAGAACGCATGACAAGGGTAACTTAGCCACTTCACCACTGAGGGCTTTTACCCCCTGACCACCAGAGCAATTTTCACCTTTCAGCGCTCCTTCCATTCATTCGTCTATAACTTTATCATTACTTATCACAATTAAACAATCTATATCTTGTTTTTTCCACCACCAATTAGGCTTTCTTTAGGTGGGACATTATGCCAAGAATTATTTTATTCTAAATGTGTTTTAATGGGAAAATAGGAAAAATGTGGGAAAAAAATTAATTATTTTTCAGTTTTCGGCCATTATAGTTTTTAAATAATGCATGCTACTGTAATTAAAACCCATGAAATGTATTTGCCCTTTTGTCCCGGTTATAAAACCGTTTAAATTATGTCCCTATCACAATGTTTGGCGCCAATATTTTGTTTGAAAATAAAGGTGCATTTTTTTCAGTTTTGCGTCCATCCCTAATTACAAGCCCATAATTTTATAAAGTAACAGTGTTGTACCCTCCTGACATAAATATTTAAAAAGTTCAGTCCCTAAGGTAACTATTTATGTATTTTTTTTTTATTGTACATTTTTTAATTTTTTTTTAATTACAAAAAAAAAAAAATGGGAGTGTGGGAGGTAATGAGTTAATTTTTTGTGTAAAAGTAATTTATTTGTATGTGAAAAATGTTTAGGGTGTAGTTTTACTATTTGGCCACAAGATGGCCACAGTAACTTTTTGTTTTAATGCGACCTCCAAGCGTCCTTCCGGAAGCTTGGAGGAAGTACTTGGAGGCTGGGTAAGTGTTTATTTTTCACAATGATCGCGCTGCTCATCGGAGAGCAGCGGATCATTGCGGGGCTTAGATCAACGAACGGGAATGGATTTTACCGTTCATTGATCTCCGGGCAAGCGGGCGGCGGCGTGTTTACTAGCGGCGGGCGGCGTGTTTACGAAGCGCGGGCAGCGGCGGGAGCGTGGAAAGTACGGATTTCTCCGTCCCTGGGGGTTAAAGGATGGAAAAAGGGACGGAGAAATTCAGACAGGCGGGGGTAAAGTGGTTAATGAGCATACCTTAAGTGGGTTCTTCTCTCTTTTGCCACCCATAAGCTTTGAGTCCAACAGGACAAGAAAGCTTTTCATGTGTAAGCTTATTCTTTCGATCATTCATTCAAACTTTGTTCACATGATTTCTACTGTTTTTGGCCAGGAGTAGAGATGTAGCGAACGGTTCGCCTGCGAACGGTTCCAGGCGAACTTTGGGGGTTCGCGTTCGCCTGCACCAGGCGAACTTTTGCAGAAGTTCGATTCACCCCATAATGCACTATGAGGGTCAACTTTGACCCTCTGCATCACAGTCAGCAGGCACATTGTAGCCATTCAGGCTACACTAAGCCCTGGAGCCCCCCGCCCCTTATATAAGGCAGGCTCCGGCGGCCATTAGCCTCACTCGTGTGCCTGCTAGAGACAGAGTAGGGACAGCTGCTGCAGCTGCTTGTTCTTCTAGGGACAGATTAGTTAGGCTCTTGGCTGCTTATCTTGCTCCTGGCTGATTGTTATTGTTTTTATAGCACACCTCAATAGCTCTTTTCAGAGCTCATCCTGTACTTTTTTTTTTCTGTGTGTCAAACTGACACTTTTGTTGCATGCACAGCCTTGCACTTGATAGTGTGTGTGTGCCACTGCCAGCAGCCCAGCACATTCAGTGACTACCTGTGTGTGTGACAGGGAGCTGCACATTATACTACCCAGTACTGCATATACTGCAGTACCTGTTGTGTTTACTTAACCCACCTCATCACTGCATCTTACTACCTGTTGTGTTGAGTGAACCCACCCCACTGCATCTAAGTACCTTTACTGTTCAGTGAACCCAGCTCACTGAATCCTACTACCTGTTGTGTTGAGTGAACCCACCTCACTGCATCTAAGTACCTTTACTGTTCAGTGAACCGAGCTCACTGCATCCTACTGAACCCACCTCACTGCATCTAAGTACCTTTACTGTTCAGTGAACCCAGCTCACTGCATCCTACTACCTGTTGTGTTGAGTGAACCCACCTCACTGCATCTAAGTACCTTTACTGTTCAGTGAACCCAGCTCACTGCATCCTACTACCTGTTGTGTTGAGTGAAGCCACCTCACTGCATCTAAGTACCTTTACTGTTCAGTGAACCCAGCTCACTGCATCTTACTACCTGTTGTGTTGAGTGAACCCACCTCACTGCATCTAAGTACCTTTACTGTTCAGTAAACCCAGCTCACTGCATCCTACTACCTGTTGTGTTGAGTGAACCCACCTCACTGCATATACCTAGCATCCACCCGAGATGGACAAAATGGACAAACCAGGTAGAGGAAGAGGTAGAGGCAGACCCAGAGGAAGGCCACCAGGCACCGGCAGGTCTGTGCGAGGTGGTGTTGCTGTGATTTCGTGCGGACCCGCCCCAAAATACAGTGCTCAGAAGAAGGCATGTGCCATCACTTCCCAAGATCAGGATGTGCTTGACTATTTAACACAGAACACCTCATCTCCCGCAGCCACCAGCACTACATCCGCTGCATTTGACACTTCGCAGGAGTTATTTGGTGGTGGTGGTGAAATCACTGATTCACACCAACTCCTGCAACAACAAGAAGAAGGCGCAGGTACACCACCTCATACGTCTGAGTTAGGTGGCGATACTATGGACTAGAGATGTCGCGAACCTCGTTCGCGAACCTTCGCGGAAAGTTCGGTTTGCGTAAAAGTTCACGAACTGCAATAGACTTCAATGGGGAGGCGAACTTTGAAAAATAGAAAAAATTATGCTGGCCACAAAAGTGATGGAAAAGATGTTTCAAGGGGTCTAACACCTGGAGGGGGGCATGGCGGAGTGGGATACATGCCCAAAGTCCCGTGGAAAAATCTGGATTTGACGCAAAGCAGCGTTTTAAGGTCAGAAATCACATTGAATGCTAAATTCCAGGCCTAAAGTGCTTTAAAACATCTTGCATGGGTATACATCAATCAGGGAGTGTAATTAGAGTTCTGCTTCACACTGACACACCAAACTCACTGTGTAACGCACCGCAAACAGCTGTTTGCGTAGTGACGGCCGTGCTGGACTGGTGCGCACCGTGGCCAGAGTGTAGGCCGTGGCGTTTTTCAAGCCCATATGGTCACCGGGCTGTGGTAGCTCAATGATAGAACAACAGTGACTGTCCAGCTGATCAAATTTGGTCTGACCACAATGAAGCAACGACCTTATTATCTTTTGTGTCCCACCCGAGACACTCAAATAGCCGGCGGTCATTGCTTCATTGTGATACGCAAGCCCCTTCCCCGCGGCAAGGTAATGATCACGAAGGGGGATGGGCACATGTACATGCCTTTTGTTTTTTTGTTGCAGCCGCCTGCAATGCAGCCAGAAAAATTAGGTAGGCATGTACACGCACCAGAAAAATTAGTGTAGCGGCCGCTGCTAGGAATCCGCCTAGAGTCCTGGACCCTGTTGGTGGTGGCGGAGAAGGCAAGCGGCCTGCAGGCAGAGATGCTGTGTGTGGGGACTGACTTAGTCTTCGGTCATGCAGTAGCCCTCCGGGATCCATTCCTCATTCATTTTGATAAAGGTCAGGTACTGAACACTGTGGTGACTTAGGCGACTTCTCTTCTCAGTAACTATGCCTCCAGCTGCACTGAAGGTCCTTTCTGACAGGACGCTTGCGGCAGGGCAAGAGAGAAGTTGTATGGCAAATTGGGACAACTCTGGCCACAGGTCAAGCCTGCGCAACCAGTAGTCCAAGGGTTCATCGTCGCTTTTCGCAGTGTCTACATCCACACTCAAGGCCAGGTAGTTGGCTACCTGCCGGTCCCGGCATTGGTGGAGGGTGGATCCGGAAGGACTATGGCGAGGAGTTGGACTAAAGAACGTCCGCATGTCCGACATCACCCTGAGATCGCTGGAGCGTCCTGTCCTTGCCTGCGTGGACTTGGGAGGAGGAGGGTTACTGCCAGTGGTACCTTGATTGCGTTGTGCAGCCACATCACCCTTAAACGCATTGTAAAGCATCATCGACAGCTTGTTCTGCAAGTGCTGCATCCTTTCCGCCTTCTGTTGAGTTGTTAACAGGTCCGCCACTTTGTGCCTGGGTCTAGTAGCGTGGCCACCAAGTACAGGTCATTCGACTTGAGTTTTTTGATACGGGGGTCCCTCAACAAGCTGGACAACATGAAAAAGCACATCTGCACAAAGTTGGATGCAGACGTACTCTCCATCTCCTCTTGCTCTTCCTCAGTGATGGGATGCAACTCCTCTTCCTCCGCCCAGCCACGAACAATACCACGGGAACGTGGAGCAGCAGAAGCCCCCTGTGACGGCTGCCGTGGTTGTTCTTCTTCCGCTGCCTCTTCCTCCTCCACAGAAACACCTTCCTCATCATCACCATCATCAGAGGCTGACTCCTCTCCTTCCCCACACAACTCCTCTTCTTCCTCATCCTCCTCCTCCCCCCTCTGTGCTGCCGCAGGTGTTGTGGAAACATCGGGTTCGGATGTAAATCGCTCCCACGACTCCTGCTGCTGTAACTGATCTCGTTCACGCTCTTCCACAGCTGTATCCACCACTCTACGCATGGCACGCTCCAGGAAGTAGGCGTAGGGGATCAAGTCGCTGATGGTGCCCTCATCGCAACTCACCAGTTTGGTCACCTCCTCAAAGGGCTCCATGACCCTGCATGCATTTCGCATCAGTGTCCAGTTGTTGGCCACAACATCCCCATCCTCCCAGATTGTGTCATTGTACTGTAATGATACAGGTACTGGGTGACTGCTTTCTCCTGGTCTAGCAGGCAAGAGAACATCAGCAGGGTGGAATTCCTGCGAGTCGGGCTATCGCAAATCAGGCGTCTCACCGGCAAGTGGTTTCTACGCTGAATGTCCGCAAAGCGTGCCATGGCCTTGTAAGAGCGCCTGAAATGCCCACACAACTTCCTGGCCTGCTTCAGGATGTCCTCTAAGCCTGGGTACTTGGACACAAATCTTTGCACGACCAGATTCAGCACATGTGCCATGCAGGGTATGTGTGTCAGCTTTCCCAAATTCAACGCAGCAATGAGATTGCTGCCGTTTTCACACACCACGTTGCCGATCTCAAGCTTGTGCGGGGTCAGCCATTGCTCCACCTGTTTGTTAAGAGCAGCCAGGAGAGCTGCTCCAGTGTGACTCTCCGCTTTCAGGCAAGACATGTCTAACACTGCGTGACACCGTCGTACCTGGCATGCAGCATAGGCCCTGGGGTGCTGGGGCTGTGTAGCTGGAGAGGAGATCGCGGCACCAGCCAAGGAGGAGGAGGAGGATGATGACAGAGAAGCGGTGGTAGCAGGTGGAGAGGAGGTGGCTGGAGGCCTGCCTGCAAGCCGTGGAGGTGTGACAAGTCGGTCCGCTGCGCAGTCACGTACTCCCTGCTTGCTGCCATCGGTCACCAGGTTGACCCAATGGGCTGTGTATGTAATGTAGTGGCCCTGCCCGTGCTTGGCAGACCAGGCATCCGTGGTCAGGTCAGGTGGACCCTTGACCCAACGCTGTGTGCCAGAGATGACACCACTTGCCTCTCAACTGCACGGTACAGTTTGGGTATGGCCTTTTGTGAAAAATAATTGTGGCCTGGTATCTTCCACTGCGGTGTACCAATGGCCACAAACTTAGGGAAAGCCTTCGACTCCACCAGCTTGTATGGTAATAGCTGGTGAGCTAATAGTTCCGCCACGCCAGCTGTCAGACGCCGGGCAAGAGGGTGACTGGCAGACATTTGCTTCTTACGCTCAAATACTTCCTTCACGGACAGCTGGGTACTGCTGTGGGCAGAGGAGAAGGAACCGCTGAAGGAAAGAGGCGGTGTGGAGGAGGGTGGCTGTGAAGGTGCAAGGGAGAAAGTGGATGAAGACGATACACCTGAAGGAGGAAGAGGAGAAGGAGGGTGGCTTGTCTTTTGAGGGGTGCTGCTTTTCCTCAGGTGTTCTTGCCATAGCTGTTTGTGCCTTCTCTCCAGGTGCCTTCATAAGGCACTTGTCCCTACGTGAGAGTTGGCCTTTCCACGGCTCAATTTTTGCTGGCAGAGACAACAGATGGCTTTGCTCCGATCTGAGACACACACGTGAACAAATTTTCAAACCGCTGAGCCCCCCTGGGGTGATGGCGCTACGGTGGCATCAGCAGCTGACGTTGAAGGGCATGTTGGCTGGCTGGCCATAGCTGGCGATACATGGCGCCAGACACTGCCCCCAGCTGTTTGTGAGGTCGAGCTCCCTCTGCTTCTATCATGGAGTCGTCTCCTCCTACTCCTCTCTGACTCCTCCTCTGAACTCTCCCCCTGGTCATCTCCTCTACCGGGAACATATGTGGTATCTGTATAATCGTCGTCATAATCCTCCTGGCCAGCTGCGCTTTCCTCAGACACCTCCTCAACTGCACTAACTTCAGGTGGTTCATCATCCCCTCCTCCATACTATTGCCACCTAACTCAGACGGATGAGGTGGTGTACCTGCGCCTTCTTGTTGTTGTTGCAGTAGTGGCTGGGAATCAGTGATTTCACCACCACCACCAAATAACTCCTGCAAAGTGTCAAATGCAGTGGATGTGGTGCCTGTTGTAGCGCTGGTGGCTGCGGGAGATGAGGTGTTCTGTGTTAAATACTCAAGCACCTCCTCACGATTTTGGGAAGTGATGGCACGTGCCTTCTTCTGAGCACTGTATTTTGGGCCAGGTCCACACAAAATTACAGCAACACCACCTCGCACAGCCACAGACCTGCCGGTGCCTGGTGGCCTTCCTCTGGGTCTGCCTCTACCTCTTCCTCTACCTGGTTTGTCCATTTTGTCCATCTCGGGGGGGATGCTAGGTATATGCAGTGAGGTGGGTTCTCACTCAACACAACAGGTAGTTAGATGCAGTGAGATGGCCAGGTGGGTTCACTCAACACAACAGGTAGTTAGATGCAGTTAGCTGGGTTCACTCAACACAAAGCTAGGTATATGCAGTGATGAGGTGGGTTAAGTAAACACAACAGGTACTGGGTAGTTAGATGCAGTGAGCTGGGCTCACTGAACAGTAAAGGTACTTAAGATGCAGTGATGTGGGTTCTCACTCAACACAACAGGTAGTTAGATGCAGTGAGCTGGGTTCACTGAACAGTAAAGGTACTTAAGATGCAGTGATGTGGGTTCTCACTCAACACAACAGGTAGTTAGATGCAGTGAGCTGGGTTCACTGAACAGTAAAGGTACTTAAGATGCAGTGAGGTGGGTTCTCACTCAACACAACAGGTAGTTAGATGCAGTGAGCTGGGTTCACTGAACAGTAAAGGTACTTAAGATGCAGTGAGGTGGGTTCTTACTCAACACAACAGGTAGTTAGATGCAGTGAGCTGGGTTCACTGAACAGTAAAGGTACTTAAGATGCAGTGTGGTGGGTTCTCACTCAACACAACAGGTAGTTAGATGCAGTGAGGTGGCCAGGTGGGTTCACTCAACACAACAAGTAGTTAGATGCAGTGAGCTGGGTTCACTCAACACAAAGCTAGGTATATGCAGTGATGAGGTGGGTTAAGTAAACACAACAGGTACTGGGTAGTTAGATGCTGTGAGCTGGGTTCACTGAACAGTAAAGGTACTTTAGATGCAGTGAGGTGGGTTCTCACTCAACACAACAGGTAGTTAGATGCAGTGAGCTGGGTTCACTGAACAGTAAAGGTACTTAAGATGCAGTGAGGTAGGTTCTCACTCAACACAACAGGTAGTTAGATGCAGTGAGCTGGGTTCACCGAACAGTAAAGGTACTTAAGATGCAGTGAAGTGTGTTCTCACTCAACACAACAGGTAGTTAGATGCAGTGAGCTGGGTTCACTGAACAGTAAAGGTACTTAAGATGCAGTGAGGTGGGTTCTCACTCAACACAACAGGTAGTTAGATGCAGTGAGGTGGCCAGGTGGGTTCACTCAACACAACAGGTAGTTAGATGCAGTGAGCTGGGTTCACTGAACAGTAAAGGTACTTAGATGCAGTGAGGTGGGTTCACTCAACACAACAGGTATTTAGATGCAGTGAGCTGGGTTCACTGAACAGTAAGGTACTTAGATGCAGTGAGGTGGGTTCACTCAACACAACAGGTAGTAAGATGCAGTGAGCTGGGTTCACTGAACAGTAAAGGTACTTAGATGCAGTGAGGTGGGTTCATTCAACACAACAGGTAGTTAGATGCAGTGAGCTGGGTTCACCGAACAGTAAAGGTACTTAAATGCAGTGAGGTGGGTTCACTCAACACAGCAGGTAGTTAGATGCAGTGAGTTGGGTTCACTCAACACAAAGCTAGGTATATGCAGTGATGAGGTGGGTTAAGTAAACACAACAGGTACTGGGGTATATGCAGTACTGGGTAGTACAATGTGCAGCTCCCTGTCACACACACAGGTAGTCACTGAATGTGCTGGGCTGCTGGCAGTGGCACACACACTCTCAATTAGCAAGGCTGTGCATGCAACAAAAGTGTCAGTTTGACACACAGAAAAAAAAAATATGTACAGGAGAGCTCTGAAAAGAGCTGTTGCTGTTGATGGGTGCTTTAAAAGCAATAATAATCAGCCAGGAGCAAGAAAAGCAGCCTAGAACCTAACTAATCTGTCCCTAGGAGAAAAAGTCTGCAGCAGCTGTCCCTTTCCTCTCTCTAGCAGGCACACGAGTGAGTGTAATGGCCGCCGGACCCTGCCTTATATAAGGGGGGGGGGGGGCTCCAGGGCTTAGTGTAGCCTGAATAGCTACAATGTGCCTGCTGACTGTGATGCAGAGGGTCAAAGTTGACCCTCATAGTGCATTATGGGGCGAATCGAACATCCGCAAAAGTTCGCCTGCTGCAGGCGAACGCGAACCCCCTAAGTTCGCCTGGAACCGTTCGCCGGCGAACCGTTCGATACATCTCTACTATGGACGTATCGTGTGAGGAGGGGGATGATGAACCACCTGAAGTTGGTGCAGTTGAGGAGGTGTCTGAGGAAAGCGAAGCTGGCCAGGAGGATTAAGATGACGATTATACGGATACTACATATGTTCCCGGTAGAGGAGATGACCAGGGGGACAGTTCAGAGGGGGAGTCAGAGAGGAGTAGGAGGAGATGACTCCATGATAGAAGCAGAGGGAGGTCATCCTCCGAAACAGCTGGGGGCAGTGTCCGGCGCCATGTATCGCCAGCTATGGCTAGCCAGCCAACATGCCCTTCAATGTCAGCTGCTGATGCCACCGTAGCGCCATCAACCCAGGGGGGCTCAGCGGTTTGGAAATTTTTTCATGTGTGTGACTCAGATCGGAGCAAAGCCATCTTTGGTCTCTGCCAGCAAAAATTGAGCCGTGGAAAGGCCAACTCTCACGTAGGCAGGGCCGGCGCTACCATAGAGGCAAAGGAGGCAGCTTCCCCAGGGCCCCAGAGCTTGTAGGGGCCCCCAGTGGCTACAAGTGGAAAAAAAATTCAAATCGACCTTATAGTTCCTGAGAAAATCGATTTTAAAGTTTCAAAGGAAAAAAAATACACATTTAAAAACCAGCCGACTTTAATGGTTAATAGCAAATACACTTTAAATTCTAGAAACCCTAAATTTGCAGGATATGTTAAGGAGATCATTGGAAATAAGAGGAAAAACAATTTTTCAAAAAGACCTTATAGTTTTTGAGAGAATCGATTTTAAAGTTTCGAAGGAAAAAAGTATTTTACTTTTAAATGCGGTAAATGTCACTTTTAGTACCTAACGGTAGTGTAATTTTACATGTATCAAAAGAAAGAGCAATACATTTCCTGACAGGGTTTCCAGGGGGTCCATACGCAGCCGCAGCGCTTTGGCCAGGGATCGCTATACAGCCGCAATATGGCTGTATGAAGATCCCTGGCATTTTTTTCCTATTTTCACAATTTGTTTTTTATGTTTAGAGTGTGGGAATTTTTTTTTTTTAATTATGTGGGGTCCCCCCTCCTGAAACTTTTTAACCACTTGTCCCCCATGCAGGCTGGGGTAGCCAGAATGTGGAGCTTCGACCGATTGGGGCTTCAAACCCTGATTATACCAGCTGCAAAACAGGTCCCTTAATGCCAATTTTTGCTCTGAGGTATCTGTTGGGGGGCCCCCCAGGTTTATTTTACCCTGGAGCGCCATTGTTGCTTAAACCGGCCCTGCACGTAGGGACAAGTGCCTTACAAAGGCACCTGGAGAGAAGGCACAAACAGCTATGGCAAGAACACCTGAGGGAAAGCAGCACCCCTCAAAAGACAAGCCACCCTTCTTCTCCTCTTCCTCCTTCAGGTGCGGAACTATTAGCTCACCAGCTATTACCATACAAGCTGGTGGAGTCGAAGGCTTTCCCTAAGTTTGTGGCCATTGGTACACCGCAGTGGAAGATACCAGGCCACAATTATTTTTCACAAAAGGCCATACCCAAACTGTACCGTGCAGTTGAGAGGCAAGTGGTGTCATCTCTGGCACACAGCGTTGGGTCAAGGGTCCACCTGACCACGGATGCCTGGTCTGCCAAGCACAGGCAGGGCCACTACATTACATACACAGCCCATTGGGTCAACCTGGTGACAGATGGCAGCAAGCAGGGAGTACGTGACTGCGCAGCGGACCGACTTGTCACACCTCCACGGCTTGCAGGCAGGCCTCCAGCCACCTCCTCTCCACCTGCTACCACCGCTTCGCTGTCGTCATCCTCCTCCTCCTCCTTGGCTGGTGCCGCGATCTCCTCTCCAACTACACAGCCCCAGCACCCCAGGGCCTATGCTGCATGCCAGGTACGACGGTGTCACGCAGTGTTAGACATGTCTGAAAGCGGAAAGTCACACTGGAGCAGCTCTCCTGGCTGTTCTTAAGAAACAGGTGGAGCAATGGCTGACCCCGCACAAGCTTGAGATCGGCAACGTGGTGTGTGACAACGGCAGCAATCTCATTGCTGCGTTGAATTTGGGAAAGCTGACACACATACCCTGTATGGCACATGTGCTGAATCTGGTCGTGCAAAGATTTGTGTCCAAGTACCCAGGCTTAGAGGACGTCCTGAAGCAGGCCAGGAAGTTGTGTGGGCATTTCAGGCGCTCTTACAAGGCCATGGCACGCTTTGCGGACATCCAGCGTAGAAACAACTTGCCGGTGAGACGCCTGATTTGCGATAGCCCGACTCGCTGGAATTCCACCCTGCTGATGTTCTCTCGCCTGCTAGACCAGGAGAAAGCAGTCACCCAGTACCTGTATCATTACAGTACAACGACACAATCTGGGAGGATGGGGATGTTGTGGCCCAACAACTGGACACTGATGCGAAATGCAAGCAGGGTCATGGAGCCCTTTGAGGAGGTGAACAAACTGGTGAGTCGCGATGAGGGCACCATCAGCGACTTGATCCCCTACGCCTACTTCCTGGAGCGTGCCGTGCGTAGAGTGGTGGATACAGCTGTGGAAGAGCGTGAACAAGATCAGTTACAGCAGCAGGAGTCGTGGGAGCGATTTACATCCGAACCCGATGTTTCCACAACACCTGCGGCAGCACAGAGGGGGGAGGAGGAGGAGGAGGAAGAAGAGGAGTCGTGTGGGGAAGGAGAGGAGTCAGACTCTGATAATGGTGATGATGAGGAAGGTGTTTCTGTGGAGGAGAAAGAGGCAGCGGAAGAAGAACAACCGTGGCAGCCGTCACAGGGGGCTTCTGCTGCTCCTCGTTCCCGTGGTATTGTTCGTGGCTGGGGGGAGGAAGAGGAGTCGCATCCCGTCACTGAGGAAGAGCAAGAGGAGATAGAGAGTACGTCTGCATCCAGCTTTGTGCAGATGTCCTCTTTCATGTTGTCCAGCCTGTTGAGGGACCCTCGTATCAAAAAACTCAAGGCGAATGACCTGTACTGGGTGGCCACGCTACTAGACCCTCGGTACAGGCACAAAGTGGCGGACCTGTTACCAACTCAACAGAAGGCGGAAAGGATGCAGCACTTGCAGAACAAGCTGTCGATGATGCTTTACAATGCGTTTAAGGGTGATGTGGCTGCACAACGCAATCAAGGTACCACTGGCAGTAACCCTCCTCCTCCCAAGTCCACGCAGGCAAGGACAGGACGCTCCAGCGATCTCAGGGTGATGTCAGACATGTGGACGTTCTTTAGTCCAACTCCTCGCCATAGTCCTTCCGGATCCACCCTCCACCAACGCCTGGACCGGCAGGTAGCCGACTACCTGGCCTCGAGTGTGGATGTAGACTCTGCGAAAAGCGACGATGAACCCTTGAACTACTGGTTGCGCAGGCTTGACCTGTGGCCAGAGCTGTCCCAATTTGCCATATAACTTCTCTCTTGCCCTGCCGCAAGCGTCCTGTCAGAAAGGACCTTCAGTGCAGCTGGAGGCATAGTTACTGAGAAGAGAAGTCGCCTAAGTCATGACAGTATTCAGTACCTGACCTTTATCAAAATGAATGAGGAATGGATCACGGAGGGCTACTGCACGACTGAAGACTAAGTCAGTCCCCACACACAGCATCTCTGCCTGCAGGCCGCTTGCCTTCTCCGCCACCACCAACAGGGTCCAGGACTCTAGGCGGATTCCTGAATTTTTAAGGCCGCTGCTAGCAGCAGCCACTACACTAATTTTTCTGGTGCGTGTACATGCCTGCCTAAATTTTCTGGCTGCACTGCGGGTGGCTGCAACAAATAAACAAAAGGCATGTACATGTGCCCATCCCCCTTCGTGATCATTACCTTGCCGCGGTGAAGGGGCTTGCGTATCACAATGAAGCAATGACCGCCGGCTATTTGAGTGTCTCGGGTGGGGGTGGGACACAAAAGATAATAAGGTCGTTGCTTCATTGTGGTCAGACCAAATTTGATCAGCTGGACAGTCACTGTTGTTCTATCATTGAGCTATCACAGCCCGGCGACCATATGGCCTTGAAAAACGCCACGGCCTACACTCTGGCCACGGTGCGCACCAGTCCAGCATGGCCGTCACTACGCAAGCAGCTGTTTGCGGTGCATTACACAGTGAGTTTGGTGTGTCAGTGTGAAGCAGAACTCTAATTACACTCCCTGATTGATGTATACCCATGCAAGATGTTTTAAAGCACTTTAAGGCCTGCAATTTAGCATTCAATGTGATTTGTGACCTTAAAACGCTGCTTTGCATCAAATACAGATTTTTCCCCAGGACTTTTGGCATGTATCCCACTCCGCCATGCCCCCGTCCAGGTGTTAGACCCCTTGAAACATCTTTTCCATCACTTTTGTGGCCAGCATAATTATTTTTTTTTTTCAAAGTTCGCATCCCCATTGAAGTCTATTGCGGTTCGCGAACTTTAACGCGAACCGAACCTTCCGCGGAAGTTCGCGAACCTAAAATCGGAGGTTCGGCCCAACACTTTTGTGGCCAGCATAATTTTTTCTATTTTTCAAAGTTCACATCCCCATTGAAGTCTATTGCGGTTCGCGAACTTTTCCGCGAACCGAACCTTCCGTGAAGGTTCGCGAACGGGGTTCGCGAACCGAAAATCGGAAGTTCGCGACATCTCTAGCCAGGAGTGTTTTGCAACACAAATACTGTAAGTTAATGCCTATGGCTTGGATAATACAAACAACAACATTATGTTTAAAAATAAAAAGATCATCCTTTCCTATCAGCATAAAGATGTATTGCACATTCAATTGATTCAAGCCCCTGCTCTGCATACTTTTTGTGGTTCAGTGCAGTGGCGTAACTACATTCATGGGACCCTCCAGCAAACATTTGATGGGGCCCTCCCAGTGTTCACACCCCTTCCCTTGACTCCCCTTAGTGCCCTTCACAGCCTTGGGGCCAAACTCACAAGGATCATAAGACAAGTGTGGCCTGATCTTCACACCCATAACAAGTATAGCCACAAAAACACCTGATCTGAAGTATAGTCCCCTGTATCGGAGGAAGGGAAGGTTAACAGTTGGAGCCCCCACAGCTCGGGCCCTTCAGTGATTGCAGGGGCTGCTCCCCTCTAGCTATGCCCCTGGTTCAGTGATTCATCAGATTCATCAGATATCAGAGGCAGAAAATCAGCATCCAGCAAGCAGCATTTTTTTTAAAGGAAGTCGGCTTTCATACCTTCCATATTCTCTTTATTTATTCTTTAATACCAAGAGAAGGCTAATAAATTGCTGGAAAATAGGTAATGTTGTGAGCAGGAGGAAAATGACACAAATGAATAGCTAAACTGGAAAAACAAAAGGTTACCTTGTCTCACAGACTGTTTACTGTGCTGTATCACCTGCTGTTTTTTCCGTGTGTCTGTCATTAGGTGTTACAGTGCAAGTCTCCTGGAAAGTGGATTGCCTATGTGGAGCATATTGTAGATGTAGCTGAGTCAGTGACTAAATCCCCACAGGAAGTACTTTTAATCTGTGTAGTGCTAATGTTGATTCACACGATGGCCAGGGGCCCCGGACCTCTCTCACTGGCCGGGGCCCCAAGGCCAACACGTGATACCTGGAGGGGAGTGCAGGTGGGCCTGGACCTCCTGCACTCCCCTCAAGGTATCACGTGTTGGCCTTGGGGCCCCGGCCAGTGAGAGAGGTCCGGGGCCCCTGGCCATCGTGTGAACCAATCGTGTGTTTTTAAACGTTTCCTTTCAGCTCTAGGACATGGCGGACAGGTGAGCGGTTAGGGAGGGACCCCTGTGGGAGGGATGCCTGCACGGGGCGGTCCTGCTAGCGACGCAATCTTGCGATGGCGTCCAACTGAAGCCTCCCACCTGAATGCTAATGGCTGCTAGATGTGGTATAGCAGGTAAAGGGTGTATGACAGTGCATCCTGATTGGCTGACGAGCACCTGCTGACCAATTTCAAATATAGCTGGATGCATGTACTGCTGTGTTCTATTGCTTGTGTGTGTAGTGCTAATGTTGGCCTGATTAGTGGTATTCATAGCTGGCCTTTGACCTGAGCGACCGGAGCGGTCGCTCAGGGTGCCGGCTTCCAAGGGGGCGCCTATAGCTGGTTGCCTATACTGAGGGCACCTACACCTGATTTCCTATACTGGGGCACCAATACCTGGCTACCTATACTGGAGGCACCTATGCCTGGCTACCTATCGGAGCGATGGAGACCTTCAACTGACTCCCTATACTGGGGGCACCTATGCTTGGCTACGTATATTGAGGGAACCTACACATGAGATCCTATACTGGGGCACCTATACCTGGCTACCTACCTATACTGAGTCTGAGGGCGTTTTTTGGGGGGTGGTGCACACGCGCGGTGCAAATTGTCGGTGCTGTGCTATCATTCTAAATGGGAGGGGTGGGGACCGGCTAACTGTCCCACTGGGGGGGCACAAAAATCAGGTTTCAGACAGGGCGCTGTGAAACCTAAGGCCGGCCCTGGTGGTATTGTTGACCAGATGACAAGATTCAATGCATGTGGAGTGATCTGCCACAATCTATTGTTGTCCTTGTCCAGACTGCCTTCTTTAATTCATGTGGTGTGATCTGCTTGGAACTGTTGTTGGCCAGTAAAGTCTGAGGGACATGTCACACTTGTGTCTGCGGGAAACGCAAGCGTTTTGTCGCAAGATATGTGCAATTTGTCTGCCGCAGTAGCCAGTGAATTTGAATGAGGATTATCATTTGTTGTGCAGAAAAGTAGTACAGGTTGTATCTTTTTATTAAACAATATACAGAATCGCAGATGGCTCCTGGAAATGCAGCAGCCTTATAGGAAAGCATTACTTGCATTTCCACATGTGATTTTGCATAGCGGGAAACCGTCTGAGATTTCAATAAGTGTGACCCTTGCCTAAATAATTTAGAAGCTTTTGTCTCTATTTGGGTCCATCTTGTATTCATTACTTGACTTTCAGGACTGTTCCAGACAAGACAAATTACATTTATACTGCACTTTTCTTCTGGCAGACTCTGCAAGCCACTAGGGCGCACTCAGTAGGCCAGATCAGTGAATAATGGCACACAGCACCTATGCATAAAAATGGTGCCGCATTAAAAAGATACGCTTATCGCTATTTATCGTTAGTACTGCATAATAATGGCGCACAGGGAAAAAATAAGAAAAACGGCACACAGAAACATTATTTATCAATAGTGCCGTTCATATGCCAAACAGCAGACGTTATTGCGCACAGTAACGTTATTTATCAATAGCGCCCTACATAAGCCAAACTGCAGATGTTATTTGACTGCAAAACGGTGAATGGATTTAATGCAACACTGTCAAGGTTAAGGTTAGGCACCACCAGGGGAGATTTAGGGTTAGACACCCCCAGGGAGGTCTTAGGGTTAGGCACCACCAGGGGGGTGCTTAGGGTTAGGCACCTCCAGGGGGTGGTTGGGGTTAGCCACCACCAGGGGGTGGTGAGGGTTAGGCACCACCAGGGGGGTCTTAGGGTTAGGCACCACTAGTGTTGGGCGAACACCTGGATGTTCGGGAAAGTTCGCCGAACATGGCCGCGATGTTCGGCATGTTCGGGCGAACCCCGAACTCCCCGAACATCCCGCTTTTGGGGGCCCTATGGGGTCGCGGGCATAAGGGGGGAGCATGCCCGCGATCGGGGCATGCTCCCCCCTTATGCCTGCGACCCCATAGGGGGGCAGTATTCGGCCGAACAGGGTGATGTTCTGCAGAACCCGAACAGTGGCGAACACTGTTCGCCCAACACTAGGCACCACCAGGGGGTGGTTAGGGTTAGGCACCTCCAGGGGAGTGGTTAGGGTTAGGCACCACCAGGGGAGTGGTTAGGGTTAGGCACCACCAGGGAGGTCTTAGGGTTAGGCACCACCAGGGAGGTCTTAGGGTTAGGCACCACCAGGGGGGTCTAGGGGTTAGGGATAGGTACACAGAGGGTTCTGTGTGTTAACGCTATTTTTCAATAAAATAAACAGAGCTAAATACCGATAAGGCTTTAACGTTAAATAGCGATAAGCAACAAACGGATTAGCGGCAACACCGTGCGCCATTATTCGCAGGCGCCATTTTCAGATGGATCCCAGTAGGCAGTAGCACTGTTAGGGAGTCTAGCGCAAGGCTGGCTTACTAAACAGGAAGAGCTGAGATTCGATCTGGTCTCCTGCGTCATAGGCAGAGCCCTTAACCATTACACTATCCAGTTCAAAAAGAGTGCGTCCGCTACTCACACATCAGCCTGCAGTGTGCTAGGGTTTGGATAACAATGCACAATAACACCACTCAGGACAATGTTGGATAGTATCAAAACATATAAATCTTTATTATCAAATCATTGTGTTTGTAAGATACTGCACTTCACATACTATCCATGATTTAAAAACAATTAAAATTGGGAAACAGACCCATCAAATACTCTGCCTAATTACAATATATCCGCAATTACAACATTATAATATTTGATGTGAACCTTTTTGCACTTCATCAATTGTCTTATGAATGATGGAGGGTTTTATTGAAGCATTAGAGACAGGATGGAATCGCAGATTACAGGCAGCCCTGGCAGGTTATAATCCACAGGGAAATGACGGTGTTCCTAATGAGGCCAGGAAACTATGTAGAGCTTTTAAGGAAACCAATAAATCCATTTTGAAAACTTGGTGGAATATACATAGTTGTAAGGCTTGGTGGTGTATTCTCCACAGTCAGCATGCAACGCATGAGCTGACGTGGAGGAGGTATACACACTAGCACAAGGAAACAGGCTATCCCTAGTATAGTGGAGGTGAGGACTGACTCCAAAAGGAGATTGTGGCGCACAGGGCCGGTGCAGATCCGACAGCCACAAACAATGCTTTCGCTATAACGTCTCAGCGCAAAGTAGCGCTGAGCGCATAAACCAGAACTGAGGAGATCAGGACAGGTAGACAGAATGAACGCTTGCTAGCTAGCCGCTACTTAGTGACAGCAAGCGTCCACAACAAGACAGACTGGAATGAGGCAGCCAAAGCGTAGCGGCGATGGCGTGCCTCACAAAGACAGGACAGGATAGTCAGGAATTAGCAGGGTCAAGATAGATGAACGTAACACAGATAAATATACAAATAGTATGATTTCCTAGCGTATTACAATTACAGCTATCAATGAAACTATTTGTAACGTCTGACTAACGTATGTATATATCGGCAATGAACCGATATATGACATAAGCAGGAACACTGACTTAGACTGGAGCAATACAGGGAACAGGACTCAGAAGGATTCGCTATCTCTTCGCAGAGATGAACGCAATCCACAAATGGTAACAGAACAGGATTCAGAAGGATTCGTTATCTCTTCGCAGAGATTAACGCAATCCACAAACAGAACCAGGAGCAGGGTAACTACCTCAGCACAGGTGATCACGGTACGCGCAACCTACCAAAACGTGCTGGAAAGCTGACTAACTGCACACAGGATATAAACAGTTCGTGTACGTATACATCAGCGACACTGATGTATCCACGTAACACGAATACAAGGAAAATAATAAACGTGCTGGTATGCATATATATTGGCAATGAACCAATATATGATGCAAAGACCAGCAAGTATCTTAGAACAAGAAACACGATCGGGGGCTGAAGCGACAGCAAGACAGGCTTAAACTGAAGCTATGAAAACCCGAGGAGTCCTGCAGGAAGCAGATCTTTATACTGAGGTCATCCAATGGGAGCAGACATGCAGATTCCCACACAGGTGAATGATAATCAGTCATAAGCTGACAGCAGGGAAAGGCAGACAAAGCTATGCAGCTTGCATGGAAAGAGATCAGAACTACCTGAGCTGCAGCACTACTACTTCCAGCAATACCTGCTGCAGCAGCGATCATGACAGTACCCCCGCCCTTAAAAGCGGATTCCAGACGCTTTTCAAAACTGAAATTCCCAACAAAACAGTCTGACTGATAATTCATGATGACCGGGACAGCCCGGCAAGACCGAATTCCAGAATCAGTCCCCACAAGACTGGACCCATCAGAACCAGAACCTACAGAACCATGCCCATCAGTACTACAAGCCCCAGTGTGACACCCATCAGAACCATGATTTCCAGAAGAAAGCCCTCCGAAACTCCCTGAGCGATACCCACCGCCTTCCAGGAACCGTTCAAAAACGCCAAAGCCTTTGCAATGCCCACCGGGACTGTCTTTACCAACACAAAACCCACTGTTGAACCAGTCCAAGGCACCAGGACAAGTTTTCTCAGAGACCTCCCAGAACACCTTGAAGCTCCAAAGAGATCCCCATAGGTCAGAATGCCCCTTAGGCTCACATGGAGAACTATCAAGAACCCCTATGGAACCTAGGGCAATTCCCGAGTCAGGGCCACAAGGACAAACATCAAGATCAGGGCTTTCAGGGACCAGAACCATCTTTGGGCATGCAGGCAGACTGGCAACATCAGAACATGTTCCCACTAAGGAAGCATCTGAGTACGCTAACACCTTAGACACACTTGGGCATTCTGGCACACAAAGCACAGCTGGGCACACTGGTACAAGAGAAACTTTTGGGCATGTCAAGGAACTGTGAACCTCAGGGTCAGCCAAGACAGGACCAAAACCAGGACTGGCCAAAAAAAAATCATCATGACTAGACTTCGCAACTACTGGACTTTTACACGAGAATGCAGGATCAGACTTAGATGTCGCTGATTCCAGCAAAGTCAGTAACAAATCAGATTCAGGGGCACTAACATAACAGGACAAATCTTCTGATGTATGCACTGAACCAGATAGGGACTCCACAACTACCTCTGGACTGGACAGAGACTCATCTAATACACTGCATTGGAGCTCATGAGGCGCTGCAGAACAAGTCAGTATTGCAGCAGCCCCCACTGGACTAGGCAAAACTGAGGAATTCCCTGGACAGGAAGGGGACTCTGGAACCTCTGCCACAGCGGCCAGAGAACCAGAATCTTTCAGGATACAGGGCTGGGTTTCAGGAACACTCATCAGACCGGGCTGAAATTCTGAGATTTCTATTATTTTGACCAGAGAATCAGAATTATCCATGTTACAGGGCAAGACTTCTGAAACATTCAGAGGACAGGGCTGGAGTTCCTCGGCTGTTACAACACTGGAGAGGGACTCAACAACATTGGTTAAATCAGACTGTGTACAGGGCAAGGTATCTAACACACTTGCTGACGAGGACAATATTTCAATGGCTTCTGCTTTGCTGGGCAGAAATTCATCAAGTTTTATTAGAGCAGACTGTAATTCCAAAACAGCTGCTAGACAAGTGAATATTACTGCAACACCAACTGAGGTAAGCAGTGCCTCAGACTCCTCTGCTAGAGGGTTTGAAGTATCCAAAGTACTGGGTGAAGCATAAGACTCTGCGACCACAGCTTCACTGGACAGGATCACTGAACAGTCCATATTGCAGGGCAAAACCATGGAAGCACCTGCTGGACAGCATAATGATTCTGTGACCTGAGTTTCATTGGAGAGATCTACTGCACAAGTCATGGTACAGGGCAAATTTACTGGAACATTTTCTGAACAAGGTAATAATTCTGCGATTTCAGGTTCACATAGCAGATGCTCTGAGCTATTCACGATACAGGGCAAATTTACTGGAACATTTTCTGAACAAGGTAATAATTCTGCGATTTCAGGTTCACATAGCAGATGCTCTGAGCTATTCACGATACAGGGCAAATTTACTGGAACATTTTCTGAACAAGGTAATAATTCTGCGATTTCAGGTTCACATAGCAGATGCTCTGAGCTATTCACGAAACTAGAGCGAGGTGTAGAAACAGGAAGATCAAGACACAATGTTTGCGCATCTGAATCACCATTCATTTGTAAAATTGGAAAATTCAGATGCTGGGGTTCTGAGGTTTCTAGACAGGATTGCTGGGACTCGGAAACTGATGTAGTGCATCTATTGGCATCTGCTGGATCAGACAGGAGTTGAACTTTATTAACACAGGTAATTTCTGCAGAAGTGTTTGCAGAGGCAGGCAAGATTTTTCTGGTGTCTGTTTCACTGAACAAAGACTCATGAGTACTGGCTAGACTGGACTCGGAAGTCAGCAGGACCTCTGGATTCTCTGCTGAGAAATTTGTGCAGGGCAAGGTTAAGAAAGTATCAGTGGCTTCTGTTTTACTGGGAAGTAACACTGAGTTATCCATGGTACAGAGTGGAATTGCAGGAACTTCAATTTCACACAAAAAGAGCTCCGAATCACCTGCTGAATCAGCGAAAGGTGATGAAGCAGGCGGGTCAGAACGCCATATTTGCGAATTCGGAGTCACATAAAAATCATCCAAAATCAGTTCCCACACATCAATCAAAGGAGCCACACAGTCATACCTACACACACCAGTCTCTATTAGGTTATAGGCTGACTTAATGCATGCATTCAATACCATTTCACTTTTTGCACTGTAAAATTGACAAAATGAACTTGAATCATTCTTCCATTCACAGACCAGGGCTTCCATCTCTCCCCTCTCGAATGGAGGATCCCATGCATACTTAACAGCGAAACATTTAGGCTGATCACAGTTGGCAGATATGATTGTGGCAGGCACATGTATAGGGTTAATTAGCAGGTGATTGGCAGATTCCTTATTCTTAAGAATCTCCAATACCTGTAGCAAGTGTTGAACTGTAGTGTATGCAAACTTTCCTTGGTTCACAAATAAGTTGATTTGTTCAATACTCTGTAATATATCCTCATAATCATACTCAGATAATTCTTTTAAACAAAAATCTTTATTTTCCCTAGCCAGGGAGGAAAGTTCATTAGTAGTTTCATAAGTCCATTTAACTCCCCTGAAAGACAATTGCATTTTATTATCTGTTAATGGCAGAATCTCATTATAGGTCTCAGTCGCTAAGGATAACGACTCTGCAGATCGGACACGTTTCTTATAACGTTTGCGTTTGGCCTTAGACCCTGCTGCCTTTGGTGATTTATTCAAAGCTGCAGGAAAATTATCAGGAACACTCTCTGCTTGCTGATCATTTTTGCAAACAATTGAAGGGGAAGCTGATTGGCCTGCTGCCAGGAGTTCATTTAGAGGAAAAGGCAATGGATCTATGCGCAACCAGTTATGGATCACAAACGCTAGAAATTCCAGCGGTCTCTCTTTCAAATCGGAATGATTGAGAACATCAAATGCCCACTGAAATAATTCCCCTTTAAACAAAATATAACTTAATTGGAGTGCCCAGGTTGAAACAGGAGTCGCTTGGAGATCGGGATTGGCCAGGAACCTGGCACATTCAGAGAAAAACTCATTTTCTGTTTCAGAGTTAAGTTCTTCAAATTTCTTAAAGGAACAGGAACCATAATTAACAGTGTCATACTTTCTGGGAATCCCCCCCACAATGGGGATTGGTAATGGGGTTTTCATAATGTAAGGCTTGGTGGTGTATTCTCCACAGTCAGCATGCAACGCATGAGCTGACGTGGAGGAGGTACACACACTAGCACAAGGAAACAGGCTATCCCTAGTATAGTGGAGGGGAGGACTGACTCCAAAAGGAGATTGTGGCGCACAGGGCCGGTGCAGATCCGACAGCCACAAACAATGCTTTCGCTATAACGTCTCAGCGCAAAGTAAACCAGAACTGAGGAGATCAGGACAGGTAGACAGAATGAACGCTTGCTAGCTAGCCGCTACTTAGTGACAGCAAGCGTCCACAACAAGACAGACTGGAATGAGGCAGCCAAAGCGTAGCGGCGATGGCGTGCCTCACAAAGACAGGACAGGATAGTCAGGAATTAGCAGGATCAAGATAGATGAACGTAACACAGATAAATATACAAATAGTATGATTTCCTAGCGTATTACAATTACAGCTATCAATGAAACTATTTGTAACGTCTGACTAACATATGTATATATCGGCAATGAACCGATATATGACATAAGCAGGAACACTGACTTAGACTGGAGCAATACAGGGAACAGGACTCAGAAGGATTCGCTATCTCTTCGCAGAGATGAACGCAATCCACAAATGGTAACAGAACAGGATTCAGAAGGATTCGTTATCTCTTCGCAGAGATGAACGCAATCCACAAACAGAACCAGGAGCAGGGTAACTACCTCAGCACGGGTGATCACGGTACGCGCAACCTACCAAAACGTGCTGGAAAGCTGACTAACTGCACACAGGATATAAACAGTTCGTGTACGTATACATCAGCGACACTGATGTATCCACGTAACACGAATACAAGGAAAATAATAAACGTGCTGGTATGCATATATATTGGCAATATGATGCAAAGACCAGCAAGTATCTTAGAACAAGAAACACGATCGGGGGCTGAAGCGACAGCAAGACAGGCTTAAACTGAAGCTATGAAAACCCGAGGAGTCCTGCAGGAAGCAGATCTTTATACTGAGGTCATCCAATGGGAGCAGACATGCAGATTCCCACACAGGTGAATGATAATCAGTCACAAGCTGACAGCAGGGAAAGGCAGACAAAGCTATGCAGCTTGCATGGAAAGAGATCAGAACTACCTGAGCTGCAGCACTACTACTTCCAGCAATACCTGCTGCAGCAGCGATCATGACAATAGTCTTAAAGGGAAGGTTCAGGGAGGGTGGCTAAAAAATAAAAATCAATTTCCACTTACCTGGGGCTTGAGGAAGCCCCAGGTAAGTGGAAATTGATTTTTATTTTTAACCACCCTCCCTGAACCTTCCCTTTAAACAATACAAAAAGGATCAGATTTATCCCAGGGGCCTCAGAGTTCAAATCTTTCCCACTTGGGAAGTCATGGATGAATTTAAAACTACTTGGGAGGAGGGCCTGGGTAAATGTTTAATTATCATAAATGATATTTTGATTGAACATGATAAAATATAGACGGCGTCTCCCACCCACCTTGAAAAAGCGGGGTAACTCCCACGAAACAAGTGGGTCCGTTTGAGGGGATCCTTTGCCGCACTCTGCCTCCGCTCTGCCTGCTTCCTCCATGACTGACCTGGCTAAGTATCTATTTATTTCTTTTCTCACTATAGACTGCCAATTCACATTCACTGGTCCGGCGTCTACCTTCTATCACTGATTTATTTATTATTATTGGAATTGTAGGTGTTGTGCAAATTTTGTGGCATAATTTATTGTTATATTAACACTATTGATATATTGAGGTAATCTCATCTAAACACTGTTCCTTATACTGAACCCGGGTTCATTCCGATTAGGGCTCATGTACTGAGCCCTTTGAGGAGTTGATTGACTTTTCATTATATTTAGGAGGTATTTACTATGCAATGCGGATATATTGTAATTAGGCAGAGTATTTGATGGGTCTGTTTCCCAATTTTAATTGTTTTTAAATCAGGGATAATATGTGAAGTGCAGTATCTTACAAACACAATGATTTGATAATAAAGATTTATATGTTTTGATACTATCCAACATTGTCCTGAGTGGTGCTATTATACAGGGTTTTCTTTTTCTTTATTGTGCATTACACTATCCAGACTATTTTATTTATGAGAAAACGCTTTATTTGACTTTCAGGCCATGTTCACAGTGGCCGTTGCATTGCGTTCCCTGTTATAGCTGTATACTTCACTTGTACTGATAACACACGTTTAGCTCTCAAGCACTACTGCATGCAGTGAATTACCATACTGCGACCCGTTATACCATAATGCACCCTCAAGGCCGCCACACTGTGAACATTGCATAGGTGCCGTATTGCAGTATGGTAAGCTGCATTACAAAGCAGCCATTAAACCACACCCCAACCAACACCACCATTTAAAATCATTTTAGATATACTGTCTTGTATTTTGTTTCATTTGCTGAAATGTGTGTGATCCACATGGTCATATGAAAAGTGTATCATATCAACACATGCTTCTGTAATAGATCAGAGGAAGTATGCTAACCCCTGCTTTGTTGCCATGGTCTACATTTCATAGATTTGAGTAATGTCACAAGCTCCAGTTTCATCTCTTCACATATCAGAACTGATATCAATATCCAACCTTCTTTTCCATTTACATTAAGCATGTTGTTCCTTGTGTAGCAGCCCCCCTTTCTAATGTGCTCAGCTCCAGGGGCGTATCTAGAAATGATGGGGCCCCATAGCAAAATTTTGATTGTCCCCCCCCCCCAAAAAAAAAAATATAAGGTAACTTTGTGATCTAGGTAGCCCCCCACCATAAGGAGATACAGACACCCCTCATTATTATAGTATTATTATATTATAGTATGGGTTGCTACAGTAGAAGTAGTTAGAGGTACCCCACAAAGTATGGGTATTCAGATTAGCCCGCCAGGTATAGGTAGTTCCCCACAGAGTAGTGAGTACAGCGCTGGAGGGAAGTGACATACCTCTCTGGGTTCCCCACACCTTTTGCCATGTTTCCAAGTCTCTATGATTGCAGTACCTTCTTTCATCATGTAACCCATGTGATGAGAGAGGGAGCTGTAGTCATAGATAAGAAGATGCTGGGAAGAAAGCAGGTCATTGGTGGAGGCCAGAGATGCATGTCACTTCCCTCCAGCACTCTGCAGTTCAGGGGGCCTGCCGTGGGTCTCATGAGGCCTGCAGTGGACCCTCTTATTGCTGGCCGAGACCACTGGGCCCTCCTTCGCTACGGACACTATGGGCCCCATAGCAGATGCTATGGCTGCTATGGTGATTCCTACGCCACTGCTCAGCTCCATTTCCACGTGCAGCAGATTATCTTTTCAGTGTACAGTCACTCATGTGCAGAACACCTACTGTTTCTTGTACTACTGCCCTCATCCTTACAACAGCCCCCCATGTACAACAGCTTCCCCTTTTCATGTGCAGGCCCCTCTCTCATGTGTTGCCCTTCCATTTAACTCTTTCTAAGCTCTGTTCTAACTATGGAGGATCAGACGATGTCTCAAACGTAATTTCCATTGGAAAATATTTTTGTTGATCCAGTCCTAACATCCAGTCCTAACAGATGTCCAGTTATACAAATCTTATAACAACATTTTGCCTACAATCCTCTTAATTCTAATCTTATGAACCCTGTGCCATTTCACTTTTGTAAAATGAACTGAGTGCCTCAATCAATAAACCACTGTTGAGCAGCCAGAAATGTTCTAATCCTTCAGAAAGTTCATGAAAATAAACTATTTATCAATTTGTAAAGGGCAGAAAAATATTAGCAGATCTGAACTTAGATCTACCTCCCTGCTCTAAAATATACGCAACAGCATAATAACCTTTACAGAAAAAAACAATACATTTGCAGTGTGTCTACTTCTTGCTTTCAAGGAAGCAGACATATTGTTAACATCCTGTGTTTACCAATTAGTTGCTCTGCCATGGCAGAGGAGATTCCTGAGCTGACACAGCTGAGAGATCAAATTATGGTGGCAACTAGTCCCAGATGAGGGGTAATTAGACAGGCTTAACGCTCTAAATACATACGTTGTGCATTTCTCTTTCTTTTCCTTCTGCCATGTGCAAGAGATCAGGTCCACTTTAAAGCCATCACAGTATTTGTAAATTTACACTACTGCTATCTGGTGGTACCACAAGGGCCTATCTTTATTATATGAATCCATTCATGTGTATCCATGCAGACCTCCAATCCCAAATAGATTCTAAATATTGATGTCCTGACTTTCTAAACTTCTATAGGACAGTGACAGAAGCTCATTGGCCAAGTGTGCTTTTATCATTGGACCGAAGACGGTTGAACTCTATTCAGTTTGAACCAGAACCCACAGTTATGCAGTTATGGAGCCCTTAAAACATTTAGAAATAGATCTGCTGTGGTACCTGCTCTTAAAGAGGAACTCCAGCGAAAATAATGTAATAAAAAAGTGCTCCATTTTTACAATACTTATGTATAAATTATTTAGTCAGTGTTTGACCATTGTAAAATCCTTTAAAGGAATACTATCGATACCCAAGTGTTCTAAAATGACAATGTACAAATAATGTCTAAGTAGCTGTGTAAACATTTCCTACTTTTCATGCTAAATATCAGAGGCAAAAACTGTAATTTATTGAGGGTAGGATTTAGCTATATTGGGACAAATCCATTGCAGAAGGGGTGTCTGCTTCAATGCACAGCCAGAGTTGCATATCAGACTACAGAAAGCAAATATCAAACATATCAAACTCTGAAAGCAAAAACAGTATGAAAAAGCTGTCACAATTAGTTACATTTCCTCTGTTCTCTTCAGACACATCAGTCAGAAACACAGGACACAGAAAGCTGAAGCTGTTGGGAGCCCTCTCTCTCTGTCACACACAGAGCTACACATAGAGTTGACTGATCAAGTGTGAGGGGAATTTCCCCTCTCCTCATGGCTCAGTCAGCCGTCAGTTTTGGCGTCAGTAAAGTTTGAAAGTATAACAGTAAACAAAGAAGTTGCTACTAAAATGTATACACCAGTACTTAGCAGCATTTCCTAAACAATTCCTGTGTCAATTGAAAAAAATATGTGAATCGATAGTAGTCCTTTAAATCCCTGATTTGCATTCTGACATTTATCACATGGTGACATTTTTACTTCTGGCAGGTGATGTAGCAGCCGCTTGCTTTTTTGGCAGTTGGAAACAGCTGTAAACAGCTATTTCCTACAATGCAACAAGGTTCCCAGACAGGAAACTGCCAGGAGTACCATGGTCCTCAGAGTTTCTTGTGGGAGGGGTTTCAATACAATATCAGCCATACAGAGCACTGTGATGATCCATTTGTGAAAAGAAAAAGATTTCTCATGGGAAAGGGGGTATCAGCTACTGATTGGTATCAAGTTAAATTCTTGGCCACGGTTTATCTTTAAATAGTAATGCTTCTTTTTGCTTGGCTTTGCTAAAGAAAAATGTGGCACTTCCCTGTGGTG
The DNA here is from genome assembly GCF_040937935.1 of Hyperolius riggenbachi. Taxonomy (NCBI): domain Eukaryota; kingdom Metazoa; phylum Chordata; class Amphibia; order Anura; family Hyperoliidae; genus Hyperolius; species Hyperolius riggenbachi. The sequence continues at coordinate 81,514,542 of NC_090655.1, forward strand.
CAAGACCTTGTTGACCACTGGTCTTGACTAGAATTCCACGCAAGGTAGGATGGGCTGGTACTTCTAGCAAGCAGCAGGCTACTTTCTTTCAAGTGGCCAACAGGTTATGACCCCTGGTGCTACCAGAAACAGTATTAAAAATAACCAGAGAGAGTATCCCACAGTGTAAAGAGGAACTATTGCAACTAGCAGACAGACTGCAGTGACACAAGGATAACTAATTAGAGCTCTTGAAACTCCTGTGTAGGTGAGAGACAATTCTGACAGCAGAGAACAAATATAAAGTTAAACAATCTAGGTTTGTCTGTCCTGGTGTCTCATATTATTCTCATTGTAAGTGGTAAAATTCTATGTCAGTGTGATGTAAAACCTGTTTCATTTAGCTTCAGACAAAACAGAAAAAGCAGCTGGGGGGGGGGGGGGGGGGTCTTCTTGCTATCAGTATTGTTTGCACATCCAGCTAAAAGTGTATTGTCTTCTAATAGCTTAAACAGAGACTGAGTTTATTGACTCACTTGCCACTATATGTCCACATTTATCTCATTATGTTTCATCAGCTTAAGTATTCTTTAAAGAGACACTGAAGTGAAAAAAAATATATGATATAATGAATTGGTTGTGTACTATGAATAATTACTAGAAGATTAGCAGCAAAGAAAATATTCACATATTTTTATTTTTAGGTATATAGTGTTTTTTCTAACATTGCATCATTCTATAATATGTGCAGATTACACAACACTCTGCTTTCAAAATGATTCTTTCAGAGCAGTCTGTGAACTAATGACCTCTCCTCTGCCAGAGGAAAAGTAAATATTTAACTAACAGTTGGGATAATAAGTCAGAAAACAGCCCTCTCCACGACTTTGAAAGTCATAGAGATAATGGCTTTTTTGTATAGAGATAACAACTGGAGTTTCTTAACTCTTCCTGTACTGGAAACAATTAGACTGATGTATCTGATCTTAATGTTTTATTTCCTAGCTGTACTACACATACAAATCATAATATCATAGTTTTTTTTTTTCGCTTCAGTGCCTCTTTAAAGCTAGTGGACAGGATATTTGTTGTTAAAATGAAGGATTTTTGTTTACAAGTACTTACAGTACCTTGCACAAGCCAGTTCACATCATGTCCTCTGCCAAACTATTCCCTCTAATACCCCACACCATTCACACCACAATAAGGAGACACGTTATGTATCCTACGTAATTGGTTACATGTATTGGGCTCTAAACCTTTTTCAAAGGGGATGCACAATTATTGATCTAAGACAATATTAGGCAGCAATGAACTTTCAAACACACCATTTACTACTCACCCATACAATGTCACAAGTCACAACTACAATTCATGGGGCCAACCAGCAAAGCGTTGATGGGGCCCTCCCAATGTTCACACCCCTACCCTTGCCTCCCCTTATTGCCCATCTCACTAGGACCATAAAACAAATGTGGCTATCCTGATCCTGACTTGAAGTATAGTCCTCTGTCATATAGTCCCCCCCCCCCCCCCTCTGTGCGATCACAAGTGCTGTTCTTCTCTAGTTACACCTCTGCTGAATGACTGTTCTCACTGAAAGACCATCTCTGACCTGCCATGTTACTTTCTGAGTTTGTACGAACAGAACACTAAAAACATATGAATACACAGTTGAAGGTTGCTGCTTAAACGTTATTATTGAACCAGATCCCAGTTAAGTTCCATTGTTCCCTGTGCCTGACAATTGACAGTGCCCCCATTATCGCGCTCATGTTATAGTGGCTTCATTCTACTTGTGCAACACTTTATGCCAATCTTTGGAAAGGGACAATTTTTAACAGGGGCAATTTTTATTGACTGATGGTATATTTAGGGACAGTTGGCAGTACATGATTACAACCAATCAAAGATTGAGTTACTATAACTCAAGGTTTTCTCACCTAATAGCAGCAATTTTCAAACAAATCAGTCCAAGTCTGGTGGAGCACTTGTATTCTCCAGCCTTAGTAACTCAACCCTATTGTGGGGTTTTTTTTTTCATTCATTCATAAATTAATTAATATAGGCCTTCTCTGAATGCATACATTTTGTAGCAGGTAAGCCAGTGCTTGCCTGCCATGAAACCCCGATCTATAAACCTAACTTCATCTTACAATATGTCTCCAAGGTTAATATTTTTAAAAGTTTTCTCAAGCAAGTCATATGCTCAAGAGCAAATACAACAGAAGTCAGGTCTCTTGTGAATATTTACAGTATGACTCTGTAAATAAACGGTCTGCCAGTATGGACACGGATGTGAAGACAAAGCCAGAAAGGTATAACAAAGAAACTGAAATCTTCTTAAACTTTGCCACAGAGGTAGCTGTTGTCTTATTACCTATCTAAGAAGAATATCACATTGCAAATATAATAATAACAATTCTTTAAAAGGTTACAAACAATGCTTTCATTCCTAATCTGTAAATCAGAATGATTGCACAATTTAGGGCAATTGACCAGGTCCCTGACACAGATGCCTTGGGTCTGTATATATAAGGATCCTCAATAGGTGTAAAACCGAGCACTGAGTGTAAGTTCTTCCCTCAGGACAGAAGACCAGTGCTTGGACCATGATGAAGGGTGAAGTTCTCATAGCGTTTCTGTTCCTAGTGGGAGCCAGTATCCCAATGGAAGGTGAGTAGGGAGTTGGGCTTGTTTAGATAAACTACTCGGAACTACTAGTTCTAGTTCCTACTGCTTGTTTTTTCTCTCATTCCCTCTCATGATAGGAGAGGGTAATTATTTGTAACGGGGCAGAGATTTAAATGAGTTCACTAGAACCCCCACAGTTCACGTCATGGTGGCCCCAGAGACGAAGTGGTGAAAAAAGGTTTGCAGTAGAGCCATGGACAGCAGGAGCGACCTATCAGAAATTAGAACCCTTCAGGGGCATAACTAGAAATACCCAGGCACCCCAGCAAAAGTTCAGCAGACTGTAACGTCGTTGTCCCCTCTTCCCCAGCCAGCCACTAGTATTGTATTGCCCTTGTTTCCCTCTCCTACTGCCTTTACACCCTACTAGAATTAGCTAGCTTTTGTCCTCTCCAAAAAGCAAAGGAGCAGTATATATTGCCAACTTCTTCAACCTCTGAGACAAATTCGCTCTGGTCTCTTCACAGCACAACCCAGTGTGCAGACACATATCTCCATATGCCTCCTGCCCCAAGTGTTCCAGCATGTCATGTGACAGAACACCTGGGTGCCGTGCGGAGCATAGCAGCTGCACAGCGGGCTGAGCTGTGAAGAGAGGAGAGTTGACATTACCCAGCGCTGGAAGAAGTAGTTAGCCTATACTGTTCCCTATGCTGCACTGCAAGTTGGGTGTGGGGACAGAAAAACAGGCCCTTGTGGCCTTTGGGCAAACCTCACAGCACTTTCCACCCCCGGGAGGATGTTGAGCTTGCACTTCAAAACTATCAGGACCAGTAATTTTATCTTCAGAATGATAGTGCTCACTAGTTTATGCACCATGCAGACTTAAAGGGACACTGTAGGGGGGTCAGGGGAAAATGAGTTGAAGTTACCCGGGGCTTCTAATTGGCCAATACAGACATCCTGTGCCCGCACAGCCACTCCCCAATGCTCCGGACCCACATCTGGTTCACTTCTGGAATTTCAGACTTTAAAGTCTGAAAACCACTGCACCTGCATTGCCGTGTCCTCACTCCCGCTGATGGCACCAGGAGAGTACTGCGCAGGCCCAGTATGGTCTGTGCCTGTGCCGTGTGCTCCTGGTGACATCATGGGAAGCGAGGACACGGCAATGCAGGCGCAGTGGTTTTCAGACTTTCAAGTCTGAAATTACAGAAGTGAACTGGAGGCGGGGCCGGAGCATTGGTGAGTGGCTGCACGGGCACAGGATACCTGCGGGGGACCATTAGAAGCCCCGGGCATCTTCAACTCATTTTCCCCCGACCCCCCTACAGTATACCTTTAATGGTTGGGAACTTGAGACCTGCAACTGGCTAAAACTAAGCAGCATAGATGTGATTTTATCTGCAGGAATAGCAGAGCCGGGACAAGGTCCTCCAGCACCCAAGGCTGAGACACCAAAGTGCGCCCCTCCATCCCTCCACCCCAGCCGTCACACACTGATTGCTATTAGATAAGAGGTGCCCCAGGGCCCCCAACACCTTAACCTTTAGTTATCTGGCTTGTAGTCACTTCCATGTATCTCCTTTTCTTATTTCTTTCTGCTTCAAACACAATTAGGAATGACAGCTGAATGAATTGTGCGCCCCCTCGTACACTGCGCCCTGAGGCTGGAGCCTCTCCAGCCTATGCCTCGGCCCGGCCCTGAGGAATAGCAATGGGGAACTGGGAGGGTATCTCACATCCCATTATGGAGTAGGAGAGTTGTGAACTAGCAGGCCCTCATTTAAAGAGACACTGAAGCGAAAAAAAAATATGATATAGTGAATTGGTTGTGTACTATGAATAATTACTAGAAGATTAGCAGCAAAGAAAATATTCTCATACTTTTATTTTCAGGTATATAGTGTTTTTTCTAACATTGCATCATTCTATATGTGCAGATTACACAACACTCAGCATTCAGAATGAGTCTTTCAGAGCAGTCTGTGAAGTAATGACCTCTCCTCTAGCAGAGGAAAAGTAAATAGTCCAGGAACAGTTGAGATAATAAAAGTCAGATAACAGCCCTCTACACGACTAACAACTGGAGTTTCTCAACTCTTCCTGTACTGGAAACAATTACACTGATGTATCTGATCTTAATGTTTTATTTCTTAGCTGTGCTACACATACAAATCATAATATCATCATTTTTTTTTCGCTTCAGTGTCTCTTTAATCAGCATTTGCTTTATTGCATAGTTTAATATTTTTATTGTGAGTTGAAATGGACTTAGGCAAAAAAGAGAGCTAAAAAAACAAATGAACTTCTCTAGTTAGAGGTGGAGGACAGCTAATTTCAGTTCCTGTTGCTGTAAGCCCCACCTCTATATTCACTATCTCATTAACTTCTTGGTATCGTTTTGTCCTTATTCTTTAGTTCATTTTTCAACCGAGTTGCTCTTCCTAATCCTAAAATGCTTGGTGACTTTGTGCTGAAACTAACAAGTAGGAAAATATTTGGTTGGAGTTGATCTTTAAAGGTCAACTGCTTCCATGGGATTAACTATACCTTTTTTTTAGTATTTACATGTACCGGTATTTATATATTGCCAATATGTAGGCTAGAAAATATATGATATATACAATTGCACAAGCAGACTATAAAGACAATACACAGCTGAGCTGTCCACTTACAGGTGGGATAGCAGTATCTATATATCAAGCAGTGCATAAAACAGTAGAGAAAGCCTTGTCCTTAAAAAATCTAAGAGGATAAGGGTAGAAAAGAGGTAAGGAAAGTAACCTAACTCCAGGGTGGTAGTGTGATCCTTACTGGATACTAGTGGAGGATGACATGGTGCCAAGTAACTTGTTAAACTGGTCGAAGCCAAATAATATGCTCAAATTAAGTTTTCAGGTTGTATTTGAAGATAACGAAGGTGAATGAGTGCTGAAAAGACTAGATGAGGGAATTCAGGGGGAAAGAAGATACACACAAAAATCTTGTGTGAAAAAGTTAGACGAGATAACAAGCGTGAATTAGACCAATAATTGCGAGTGGAGATTGATTTGCTTATTTATATCAGCAGTATTCTTCAGCTTTACTGTCAGGCCTTCAGGAATTAGACTGGCTTCTTCAAATACTTGATTGACGGCTCCAGAGACAATAGAAAAGGCAGGTTCTGATGGGGAGAAAAATAACTATCATTGGTGACACTGTTGGCTAAAGTAGGACTAATTCACAAACACCCAAATTCAGGTTATTATAGAGATCCATTGAAGGAGCAGAAAAAGCTGGATTTATTTCATGTTTAAGTCTGATTAATTGCCAGGAAGAATAGATATTTAAGAAAAATGAAAACGTGTCCTATGCTTTACATTACAGTGAAGGCCGACCATACCAGTGACGACGGCGGTATGTGCCCGAAGGCTTATTTGAAGAAGCACCCAGAAGTCTTTGAGGAGAGGATGAATAAGAACCAGGCAAAGGGCTTCCCTGATTTCAGTAAACTGACAAGCTGTTCAGAGGATGAGAAATGTGCACAAAACAGACTGTGCTGCAGAACACCTTGTGGAATGAAGTGTATGAGGCCTGTCTATGGTGAGGACCTACTTGGTGGGGATATAGCAGACTGATTCATGTGTGCCAATGATTCTTTAGTGGTAAAAATAAGGTCGGAGTCATTGAATGGTTATACATGTAGATTTCCATGTATGTGTGGTTAGTGGATGTTTTATAGCTGTAATTATAAATGTTTTATCTTCTCTTTTCTGCAGAAAGTAATGCAGAGGAGATATTGGATCAAGTAGACAAAGAGCTGTTTCCAGAGGAGTCATTACAGCCATATGGTACGTATAGGAGCAAAGGTTTTAAAATCAACAGCAGCAGTCCCTAATGGCCCATACTCACGGGCCACAGTTGTTGCTAGTCGCTAGCACACGGGAGCGTGTGCGCGTCAGACCGGCGACAGCTCGTCGCCGGGTCCCTCCGCATATACACTGCGGAAGAGGGATCAGCGGTGCGACGGATGCTGTCGCCGACGTTCCTCGCCCCGCCGGAAGCTCCGTGTTCTGCAGATAGGTTGCTGACGCTAGTCCGCATACACATGCGGACTAGCGACAGTTGCAGCAAAGTTGAGGCGGCAACTGTCGGCAGGCGATTGACCGCGCCAATCGCCTGGCAACAGCAGCGACGAGCGACGGTTCGGGGTGCGCGCGCCATACTCACGGGCGACCTGTCGCCGCAACACGCGCGTGCCACGTGGTTGCGGCGACAATTGTAGCCCGTGAGTATGGGCCATTAGTTTGTATGACCCATCAGTGCAAGATCCCACAGTTCATTTGAAAGAGGCCTTACAAAGTTACAAGAGTTGAAAACAGACTTGAAAATATACAGTATCTACGATTGAAAATATACCAAAAACTAGAAAAGAAAAAGGAGTACAAATACAGTCTGAATTATTCTAAGTATTTTCTTGCTTGGGGGAGGTTTAAAGGGCATTTTCTTGATAAGATGTGAAATATGACTTGAAAGAAATAATGAATAGGATCAGGCTCATTGTAATATTTTTGTTTAAATTGACAGGAATATACTAAACACTAGGCAAAGTATTCATGCTGTTAATGATGATCATAGAACAATCAAAGGTTGAGTGATCTCTGCCATAGTCCTCAGGTCTAAGTGTCCACTGCTGTGATATATCATGCTGAATTGCCACTGCAGTGACATTCAAGCTACTGCCATAGCTTTGAAGGCTGAAAGAACACTTCTATGCCTAACAAGGCTGAGTAACCACTGTCATATCACCTGAGGGTAAATAGCCTAACAAGGCTGAGTAACCACTGCCATATGCCCTGAGGCTCAAAAACCCTTGCCATATTCCCTGAGGCTGGATAATCACTGCCATATCCCCTGAGACAGAATAACCACTGCTATATCCCCTGAGGCTGAATAACCACTACCCTATCCCCTGAGGCTGAATAACCACTGCCCTATCCCCTGAGGCTAAATAACCACTGTGTTATCCACTGAGGCTGAATAACCACTGCCCTATTCCCTGAGGCTGGATAACCACTGCCCTATTCCCTGAGGCTGGATAACCACTGCCCTATTCCCTGAGGCTGAATAACCACTGCCCTATCCTCTGAGGATGGCTGACCACTACCATGCCAAAAAAGAACTGCATAATCACTGCCATGATCAACAAGACTGAGAAACTGATGCCATACTTGCTGGAGCCTGAAAAAAAACACTGAAGCATCATGCAAGGCTGAGCAATCACTGATACACCACATGAGAATGGCTGACCAGAGCTCTTTTATTATTTTATATTTAGTCAAACGCTATTTGGCAGTGGATCTCATGCCCCACAACTTAGGATTTGCATAACACCAACGTCATTTTTAGTTACTGCAGTTCTCACCTCCTTTTGATACCTGAGCTTACACAGCAGGCAAGCCACTGAACTGGCATTACTTAAAAAGAAATAAATATGCTGCCTCCATATTCTTCTTCTCCCTCCTCACAGGGTCAATTTTAGTGAGAAGTTAAGCAATCGATGGAAACACAAAAAGCGCCATTTTCACTTAGTCACCTTAGTAATAGCTTAGTTCAGAAGAAGAAGAACTTCATAAAAATGGGTTATGCGGTAGACCTCTGGCCTCCAGGCCATAAGCAAACCCTACTCATTTCATTGCGTATATGGTAGTAGCAATACTAAAGGAGTGGGGACTTCAAAAATAATTTCTAATAAACGAGTAAATGTAGCAAATGTGGCTACTATTTGTTTTGGAAAGACTTACGGGAAATAATTGTTCTGCATGCTGGAAAGTGTGTAAGTTTTCAAAAATGACTTTGTTGTGTGTTTGCTTTACCAGAGGAGACTGAGGATGACAGGAAATATGGACTGTGCCCTAACAATTACATGAAAGTACATCCAGAAGTCAAGGACAAGTTCAAACAAATGTGGAAAGAGAAAAAACAGCGTAAGAAGGAGCACCATGGAGAAGGAGGCGATAATGGGCCTGATAAGAAAAAGGGCAAGCATGGAAAGCCTCGACACAATTTCAATGCCATGCCTAATTGTAACGAGGATGGAGATTGTCAAGATCAAAAGAGGTGCTGCCAAACGATGTGTGGAAAGAAGTGCATTAAGCCAGTGTTCAGTAAGTACAAAAACTGTAAATAAATGTAGCCCAGGCCAATAATAAATGTTCCTCATTTGATAGATACTTTTCCATCCTGAAACTAAACCAAGAACAGACACATATTTTGAGTGTCAGAAGGACCTCAAGCTAGACATGGGAGATGTGGGTACATTATAGGTGCATGCTTTGTAATTTTCTTGGTCTGCACTAGAAGGCTACCAGTCATTGTTGCTGGAAACATGGTAGGCTGGACCTGGTGAATTCCACACTCCACCATTGCAGATTCTTAATTGCTGAATTCTGATGCAGAACTTTGAATTCCATTAACTTTGATTGCTTATCCCTAATGAACCTAGCCCTGCTCTGGATAGTGGCTAATGGTTAGGGGCTCTGCCTCTGACACAGGAGACCAGTCTCGGCTTTTCCTGCTCAGTGAGCCAGCACCTATGCAGTGAAGATACCTTGGGCAAGACTCCCTTATACTGCTACTGCCTATAGAGTGCGCTCCTAATGGCTGCAGCTCCAGTGCTTTGAGTCCGCCAGGAGAAAAGCGCAATATAAATGTTATTTGTCTTGTCTTGCGCTTAGCTTAGGTAGCTTTGCCTCAGGTCAGGTATACTTTAAATAAAGCTTTAAAGGCTGCTTTAGGGAGCTATTAGATAACTAAATATTATTATTTAGTATTTAAGCAGCGCCATCTCTACAGCACTGTACAGTCTGTACAGTATATTGTCTTGACACTAAGGGCTTGATTCACAAAGCGGTGCAAAGTGTTTGCACGCCTGTGAAAAGCCCTTTATCATAAGAAGAAACTCGCGCGATCTCCCGCGCGCAAAGTTTTGCGCGCGTAGCGCACCGCGCTGCGCGCGCAGTGTACCATGCTTCGCGCGCAGCGTCCATTGAGCCCTATGGGACTTTGCGCGCGGGAGCTTCGCGCGAAGAGCAGCACAAATCGGTGATAACTCAGCTTTGCACGGCTTATCACGCCTAAAGTCTTTTAGGCATGATAACTGAGTTATCACCGCTTTGTGAATCAGGGCCAAAGTGTCCCTCAGAGATGCTCACATTCTAATTCCTACCATAGTCATATGTCTATGTATGTATTGTGTAATTTATGTAGGGCTAATTTTAGGGGGAAGCCAATTCATTTATCTACATGTTTTTTAGGGGGATGTCTAAGGAAACCTGGGGGGTTGGAGTCTGCAAGGCGTGAGTGCTAACCATTCCACCACGTGCTAAGCCTACTGTAACATTAAGAGAATTAAGAGTGGATAGAAGAAGCCATTGTTTTCCCAATCTCTAACTATTAGTGTAGAGTAACATCAAAATCAACATCAAGGATGTGTTCAATTACATCACTGTGGATTCTCCAGGCTCACTGGAAGGTGAAGTGACTTAAAGGACAGTTGTACCCACAAAAATAAAGAAAGTTAGTAGGGATGATCAATGATGAGATGCAAACAATTTCTCCTTGCATTCAAATTTTATGTAAATGTTATGCAACTTGAACTTGGACCAATAAAAATTTGACAGGAAGTTATTCTGATTGGTCCACTTTCAAGCTACCTATAATTTACCTGAAATTTGAATGCAAGGAGAAATGATTTGCTTCTCATTGATCAACCCTTAAAGTTAGATTTACTCACCTAAGAGGAGGGAAGGCTTTGGATTCCTTAGAGCCTTCCCATCCCATGTCTGCTTCCCCTGGTTCCACTGCCAGGTCTCCCGTTCCAGCCTCCAACTTTAATGTTGAAGAGGCCTTCAGGTCTCCTTGGAAGGTCAGGGATGTATTTCGGTCTCTGAGTATTACTGAAGATGAACAGCTCCGTACTGCACATATTCGAGTGTGGACTCGTGCGTGCTCAGTATGGAGTCTCTCGTACTTGGAAGTACTCAGAGACCCAAAGACACAGAAGGCAGTAGATTTGAATGGGGGTCTGATGATGGAACAAGGGGATACAGAAAGGGACAGGGAGGCTCTAAGGGATCTAGAGCATTCCCTCATCTTAGATGAGTATCAAACTTTTTTTTTTATTTGTAATTGTCTTTTAAGCCTTTTACACATGTGGCAGGGCTGTCACCTGCAGGGATAGAAATGCAACAGTTTGGGGCCACGTGCTATTGAACCAACACATAACTAGCCTAAAAGCTAGCAATGTGTCTGTTGCTGTGAAGGGGGGGAAGGTGAGGCAATGTTCAACACACAATGGAGCTGCTTCCAGCAGGCAAGGTGAGGAGGAGAACAATGGGCTCAGGGGCTGCTTGGGCATTGGACATTGCTAAAGATCCAGCATCCCGATTCTTTAGGTGATGTAGGGGGCTCCTGCACCTTACTTTACCTCGTGCTGGTCCCCATACACTTGCATGTGTCAGTTTGCTGTTGGGATGAAATAAATTGGTGAAAGCTTTGCAACTTATCTAGTGCCCGGATCCTTTCTCTTTTTGAAATAGTACACCTCACATTCCTTGACAAGTTTAATCCAGTGTGTGTACAAAGCATTAGAACCTTATGGAGTTGCTTACAGCGTCAGTACTGACCAGCTAGCATTTAAGGCACAGTAGTGGTCCAGCCACCATGATGATTGCCATTAGTAGTCTGCATTAGGGCATTTATCCATATCCAGGAATCAAATGGGAAGCTAGGTCCATGCTTACTATTAGTTCCAGGCTGGATCATGTGATTAATGATACAGGGCCGGATTACAGACCAGGCAACAAAAGCAGTCGCTTGGGGCCCCATGCAGAGTCAAAGGGGCCCCATCAGCACATAAACCAGCCCTCGCCATCCTGTCAGTGGTGGCTGGATGGTATAATGGTTAAAGGGACTCTGAGCAGTGCAGTAACTATGGAAAGATGCATATCATTTTAAAGCTCTCTTTCTCCTCTTTCCAATGATATATAAACGGCCGCCCTATGCCTTTTAGTTTTCACTATTTTTGCAATCGAAATTGCGGCCCCAGGACGGCTTTTCTCCAAAGTCGGCAGCTCGATTCAGCACAATGCAATGAAATATAAGTAACCCAGGGGGATATAATTACAATCATCATGCTGGTAGGTGTGAGGATGTAATTAATTAGTTGTGGGTATGCTTAAAGGCATACCCACAGGCACTGCTCGGAGTCCATTTAAGGGCTCTGCCTCTGACACAGGAGACCAGGGTTGGAATCTCGGCTCTGCCTGTTCAGTAAGCCAGCACCTATTCAGTAGGACACCTTAGGCAAGTCTCTCTAGCACTGCTACTACCTATAGGACGCGTCCTAGTGGCTGCAGCTCTGACGCTTTGAGTCCGCCAGGAGAAAAGCGCAATATAAATGTTATTTGTCTTGTCTTGTCAAATGATGCCGTGAGCTGCTGATTGTCTTCAGAGCCAGAATCTCCTCCTAGGTCCCCCTCCTGCTACTGTGCGCTCTGCCGTTGCCCACTCCGCCCTCCCTTCCCACAGAGAACCACAGCTGCAGCAAGAATGATAGCAGCTGATGGCAAACGTTCACTCACCTATCCATGATCCAAGCGATAGAGATCCCGTCATCTGAAACCCATCTGTCTCTTCTACAGTGCAGCCGCTCGCTCTGAACTTCCTGATTCTCAGATCAGACAGGAAATAGGAAGTAGTAATAGTAGTAGTAACAGAGCGGCAGCACTCTAGAGGAGACAGATGGGCTCCGGATGACGGGACCTCTATTGCTTGGATTGCAATAGGTTAATGTGAGTCATCTGGTGCTGTCATTCTCCCCCGCTGCGGCTGCCTTCTCTGCTAGACTATCGTATTCACTGGGATGGAGGCTGCATGGTGGCTGTCTAGTTTGGGAGGAAATCGGTTGTTCGGTGGTGGGGGTGGTTATGTAATTCTGTCTGGGGAATGGCTTCCGGTTTGGCGGTGTCCAGAGCTTTCTGCTATTGCCAGGCTGGAGATGCAGGGGGAAAGTGCTGCTGCTGTGATATCTGGCGCCCTCTTCACAGGGGTGCCCCAGCCCCTGAGTGCAAATGTCCCAGCCATTCATCTCTCACTCTGCATTTTGCCGCTGCTATTCCCTGCATTGTGCACCCACAGAGGAAAGCAGGCGGTTGCCCATAGCAACCAGTAGCTCGGCTGCCCCGGTGTGTGGCATGTTGCTGTGCAGCTGCATCTTCTGATTCTATTACGACATGATGGGGGGCCCAAATCAGTTACTTTGCTTAGGGCCCCATTTAGCCTTAATCCGGCTCTGGGTTGTATGTAGGTTCTTTAAATTATGAAATTTTTGTTTTATTTTACAGCAATAAAAGCATGCTAGACCTAACACGTTTTTTGAGGATCACCATTGCTTCATCAGAGGAAAAGCATTTAAGCCACCTTTTTAAAATCCTATGCTAGGTTGTGATCCAGGTATCATAATCAAAGGCAGCAGCCTCTTTATTATTCCTGAAGCAAATGTTGATCACAGTTTTAATGCTAGATACTTAGACCAGAAGGAAAGTAGAATAGAAAAGTAACAGGATTGATTTAGTCGTTCACTAGAATAGTCTCCATTTCAGAAGACAGTGAGATTATTTACAGGGCCTCCACTCACAATGATGGCCCAGAAGGCCAGTTTCTCATGCTTTTAAGACCCTGTGCAGTAGAGGAGTCCATCCAGGAGATGACAAATAATACCTCCACAGCATTACCAGTTATCTAACCAACTCTGGGATGTCCCAGTGGAGCCAGGTCCTGGTGTCACTTTTAACTAATCAAAACTTGGGCTCCAGCTGGTGGAGAAGAGACATCTCATGGTTACCAACTTCAATAATTCTATTTGAGGCATCTGAAGGAGAGGTGGAAAAAAACACTATTTAGTATCTGAACAACAAATTGCAATATTTGCCATGTTGTGACTACAAGTATATTTCATTTTAGCAGATTCTCAAGAAATGTAACTGAATTATTTTTCTTTTCCAGCGGAAGAAGATTTTATGAAGTCATTTTCTGGCGGTAAGAAGGAGCACAGGCAAAAACGGGATGTGGAAGACAGAGAAGAGGAAAATGAAGTCCACCATCGGAGAGGATCGAATCGTGTTAGGGACCATGAAGCAGAATTAGATAAAAGGAGGAGAAACAAAAAGGAACGGGGACATGGCAGGGACCATGATAAAGGAGAGGAGTGTCAGAGTTGTCGTGGGGAAGGGACACATTGCAGGGACCACAGAGATGAGGAAGAGGACGTAAGTCATGGAGAAGAGCATAAAAATGGTAGAAATGGTGGAAAGGGAGATAAAAAATGCAAGGCTCATGGAAAAGATGGTGAGCATCCAAAAGGCAAAAGAAAAGGAAACGAGCATGGTAAGGGACTGGGAAAAGGCCTAAAGCATGGTAAATCATCTGAGAGTGGCAGTGATGAAGATGGAGGAGAGAAGCATGACAGGGACTTTAAAGAAGAAGAGCATGGCAGGCGCCATGGTAAGGGTGCAGAGAAAGGCAGGGGACATGGAAAGGGGGCAGAGAATGGCAGGGGCCATGGTAAGGGTGCAGAGAATGGCAGGGGACATGGTAAGGGGGCAGAGAATGGCAGGGGCCATGGTAAGGGGGAAGAGAATGGCAGGGGCCATGGTAAGGGGGCAGAGAATAGCAGGGGCCATGGTAAGGGGGCAGAGAATGGCAGGGGCCATGGTAAAGGGGCAGAGCCTGGCAGGGGTCATGTTAAGGTAGCAGAGCATAGCAGGGGCCACAGTAAAGGAAAGGAGAATGGAAAAGGCCTGAGATCTGGAAAAGGTGCTGAGAATGATATACATGATGAGGAGTGTGAGGCATATGAAGGCCATGTTCAAAAGAGACCTGAACATGACAGGCAAAAACGGTTTGCTGGTGGACAAGAACCAGGCCATAGAGGGGAAGGGGAAGGGGAAGGGAACGGAAAATGTAAGGGTAAAGGAAACAAAAAGGGAAAGAAAAAAGGGAAAAGCAGAGGAAAAGGAAATCCTGATGAGTCTGGACACGGAGTATGAACCTCTTCTTAGGGGGAAGAGGCACTTAACGGAGTTGTTAGAAAAGTGGCAAATGTAATCATTAAAATGCTTTAAAAAAAATCATGTATTGTTGTTGACGTTTCTCCATATAATAATTTTTCATAGATTGCATTCTTGTTAAAGCCAAACTCCAGGCAAATATGGGAAAAGTCATAATTTCAAGTGAAATTACACTGTTGCTATCAACATTGATAATTGCAGCATAAATCTCTTTGCAATTTAATGTTATTAAAAATACCCTTCCACTGCAATATCCAGCAAGTTATGAATTTCCAAAACTGATGGTAAAGAAGTTTTTTCCACTAGCAAGGGCGATCGCAAGCGCACTGAGTTTGAAATCGCGTAGGCTGCTTTTCCCACACACTGCGATTGCATCATATAGGCGTCGGGAACACAGCATGATTGTGGTAAATTGCACCGGCCATGCCATCCAGCAAAAATTGAATTGCAGTAGTAGAAAAAGAGCACTGCGAGTTACATGTAAATTGTGCTGCTCTAGAAATCGTCAAAACAGCTGCAATCTGCTTTTTGGTGCGTATTGCAGCCAGTGGAAAAGTGAAAATGCTGATATTCTTTTCGGATTAATTTTCACGAAAATAATGTACATTTCAACTTTTGAGTAAAAATGTCTTGGAAAATCATTTTGTAATACACGTTTGATTTTTTTGCATTAAGAGGTGGGTGGGGGGGGTTGCGATTTTTTGCAAATTTTCACATCAGCAAAAAAGTTTGCTTCCTTTGACCATATTGCAAAAATACTACCGGTATGTATTTTTGCAAATAAATTCTCGAAATTGAAAATAGCATTTTTCAATGCGAAAATTTGTAAGCAACAGTGAACAGCTCATCAAGGGTTAAAAAAATATACCTTTTACTAATTGTCCTGTTCCCCTTATTGTGAAGAATAATTCGACAGGTAGTTTACTCGCCCTTCAATCATCACACTGTGTAAGTTCCGGTAACTTGTTTAATGTAAATGATCAAAAGAAGGTAAAACTGTAAATGCAAATAAAAGCATAGTATCAGACCATGCATGCAATGCAAAGGTGTGGATTCATACAATACAGCATCTATCAAACATCATATGCATGAGAATACACTGTACAACATGGAATGCTGCGCCAGATGAGGAAACTATCACATCATGAACTATGGATCAGAACATGTATAACAGCATGATGAATGAATCTGAGTGCAGAAGAACTACACAGATCTCAGAGCATGTGACAGGCATCTCCCGACATACATGAGCTATGGCCTAGCAATAACGCTCTAACAAATGCACGTATACAACAAATATGCATTCAACATTGCAGATATAGCTAAAAGATGAGGTTTGACATACCAACGATGCTTGGATTGGCGTGGATGAAGGATAGATGGATGTGGATTGCAACAGCACAGTGGGAATCTGGCTGGGCCTGTACCTCAAACTGCTTCCTGTTCACAGAGCATCTACTTCCTCCCTGTCACATGACTTATGGATAATACAGCAAGGAACAAATGCTATTTTGAAAGTGTCCACTAGAGGGAGTAGAGTTCAATTATACTGATTAATAGAATCTGGCTGTGGACAGACAGCACACTCCCCGCCTGGTATCTATAAGATACCACACTTTAACAAATCACTGAAAGTTATTCTGCAGGAGATAAGAGCAAGACAAGTTCTGTTACTGGTCTAATAAACAAACCTGAACTGCCTTCTGTACTTACTTTCACCTCTACCTTACGGACCCTACCATCATCATGGGGGAAGGTCTTAGTCACTCGACCCATAGGCCACTTAATCTGCTTGGTTTGGTGATTTTTCAGAAGCACAATGTCACCCTGCTAAACATTTGGCCTGTCTGACTGCCACTTCTTTCGTACCTGAAGAGTAGACAGATACTGTTTGTACCATCTGTGCCAAAAGTCTTTAGCCAGGCTCTGAACCTGTCTCCACTGTCGTTTGTAGAGGTCTTTGCTGTCAAATGTTTCAGAGAGCGCTGGATAAGATACAATCTTTTGAGTTATTAGGGTTGCTGGAGTAAGGACTTGTGGATCCTCAGGATCTGTTGAGACTGGTATCAACGGTCTCGAGTTCACAATAACAGTCACTTCTGCCATCAAAGTGACTAGGACTTCATGAGTAAGCCTTGAAGGTTGTTGCAAAAACATGGAATCTAGAATCCTCCTGGTGATTCCAATCATCCTTTCCCACACTCCTCCCATGTGGGAAGCATGAGGGGGGTTGAAAATCCAAACCACTTCTTGCTTTGAAAGAAAACGCTCTACCTTGTCATCGAGGTTAGAGGAGATTTTGAGTTCATGGCAAGCACCTACGAAGTTTGTTCCTCTGTCTGATCTGATGGTTTTGACTGGGCCACGAATAGCAAAGAACCTTCTCAAGGCATTTATGAAACTTGAGGCATCCATGGATTCTAAGATCTCTATGTGGATGGCACGGATGTTGAGACAGGTGAAAAGAACTGCCCACCTTTTGCTGTTGGCTTTACCTCCACGGGTGTGCCTGGAGCAAATTGACCAAGGACCAAATACATCTAGGCCAATATGAGTGAATGGAGGATCTGTGCTGAGTCTCTCAGGTGGTAAGTCTGCCATTTTCTGTGTTTCACAGGTCCTTCTGAGCTTCCGGCAGGTAACACATTTGAAGATGAGACTGGAAACATTCCTCTTAACTCCCAGTACCCAATACACCGCTGAACGAATAGCTCCTTCTGTAATGTGCCGTCCTTGGTGCTGTGACTGGGTATGGTAGTAACGGATTATGAGGGTGGCGATGTGGTGTCGACCGGGGATAATGACTGGATTTTTCTCATCATGTCCAAGATTTGCGTTGCGTAGACGTCCGCCTACTCTTAATAGCCCATCTTCATCTATGAAGGGATCTAAAGCTCTAAGTGGACTGTCATTGGGGATACTCTTTTTCTCTTGAATGCAGAGGATCTCCCCAGGAAATGTTTCTTCTTGCACATTTTTGATGATGGTTATTCTGGCTTTCTTGAGGAACTCGATAAGATGTGGTCCTGTGCAGAGGTGCCAACCATTGCAGTTTTCAGGACGTTCTTCTGCCTTCGCCTTGTAAAGTTGGGTAATGTGAATGAGACGAGCGAACGCTCGTGTCAAAGTATTCCAGCTAGAGAATCTGCAAAAACGTTCAGATCCTAGTCTCTTCTCTCTATATACAGTACTTAATGCTGTCACCTCAGGACGGATGTCTGTATCTGTCGTTGGATCGACAGGGTCGAAGGCCTCAGTCTCTTTGAATGGTGAATTTGACTGGAGTAGGAATGTTGGACCTGTAAGCTACATTGAGTCTTGTAGATGTGCTGTTGAGACAGATCTGGTGGCGAGATCTGCTGGATTTTCTTTTGTAGGCACATAATGCCATTGCTTTGGGATCGAACATCTTCTTATCCTCTGGACTCGATTACTGACAAACACATAAAATCTTCTTTTCTCATTGTAAATGTAGCCCAGAACGATTTTACTATCAGTGAAATAGCTAACAGTGTCTATGTTCAAGTCGATTTCTGTGGTGATGAATTCAGCAATGTCCACAGCAAGGACAGCTGCGCTAAGCTCCAGCCGTGGGATGGTGAGTTCTGGACGTGGGGTTAGCTTTGCCTTTCCTAAGACAAACCCAATGTGAGCTTCTCCTTGAGCATCGACAACCTTTAAGTAGACTACTGCTGCTATTGCCTGGACAGAGGCATCTGAGAATACACAAAGTTCCTTATACTGAGCATTAGAGCAGGAAACCGATCCATAAGGTCTGGATACCTCAACGTGTCTCAACTGCTGTAGGGATTCTCTCCAATCTTCCCACTGCTGTTTCTTCTCTTCAGGTAGGGGTGCATCCCAATCTTGAGTATCTGCAGTGAGATTACGAAGAAGAAGTTTTCCTCTTATGGTGACTGGTGCGGCTATACCTAGAGGATCATATACACTGTTCACAGTAGAGAGGACTCCTCGACGAGTGAAAGGTCTTTTTTCTTGTGATACTTGGAATGTCAAAACATCTTTTTTGAGGTCCCAGCTAATGCCAAGGCTTCTCTGAATGGGTAATGCATAAGCACTGAAATCAAGATCCCTTAGGTCACTTGCCCGATCTTCTGAAGGGAAGGCCATCATGACTTCTCTGCTGTTTGATGCTAGCTTATGTAGGTGTAGGTTGGAACATGCCAGCATCTCTCTAGTTCTCTTCAAAAGGTTGATGGCTTGTGTTGCAGTCGGAAGAGATTTTAGCCCATCATTAACGTAAAAGTCTCTTTCCACGAATTCTCTTGCATCTGCACCAAACTGTCTTTCTGCTTCGCGTGCTGCGAGTTTGAGGCCAAAAATGGCTACTGCTGGTGAGGGGCTGTTGCCAAAAATATGCACTTTCATCCGCCATTCGATGATGTCTTCTGCTGGGTTATTATCCTTATGCCAGAAGAATCTTAAAAAGTTCCTATCTTCAGGTCTAACCAGGATACAATGGAACATTTGACCAATGTCAGCCACAAAGGCAATGGCGTCCTTTCGAAAGCGAAGTAATACTCCTAAGAGATTGTTGTTGAGGTCTGGACCCTTCAAAACGATGTCGTTCAGAGATATCCCACCACACTGGGCACTTGAATCAAAGACCACCCTGATTTGCAAGGGTTTCTTCGGGTGGTATACCCCAAACAGAGGCAGATACCAGCATTCCTCTTCTGTATCAAGGGGTGGCGCTACTTCACAATGGCCATTCTGTATTGTTTTTTCCATGAAAGCAAAGAAATGTTCTTTCATGTCAGGCTTCTGCTTGAAGGATTTTTGAAGGGACCTGAATCGGTGCAAAACCTGTGTCTTGTTATTTGGTAACCGTTGTCTCTGTGCTTTAAAAGGTAATGGAGCAACCCAACTGTTGTCTTCATCCCTGTAGAAACCTCTCTTCATAATCTCCATAAAAGCAAGCTCACTGTGGGAAGGAGCCATTCTGTCATCTTCTTTGGTAATTTCAAAGGCTGTGTGTCCAAGACAGTCTCCCATACAAGAGGAATTCCATACAGATGAGGCCTGCAGGGTAGGGTCAAGGGTGTGCTTGTATTGAAGCTTTCCTTCACAGCGAAGTAGTTTGGGCAAGGTGTGAACAGCGATCTCCTGCCATTGTCTAAGGTGTTGGTATAGAGGCTATGCACTGTCTCTGGTCTGTGGACCCCACCTAGATATACATTGCCCACAATAACCCACCCCAGGTCTAATCTTTGGGCGTAAGGAGAGTCGTGTGGCCCGTTAATGTGGTCCCTGACCTTGTGGATCCTAATAATATCTCTGCCTAGCAACAGGAGAATGGAGGCATTAGGATCAAGCTCAGGTATCTGAGTGGCTAACTGTCTCAAATGTGTATGATGAAGTGCAACCTCTGGAGTTGGGATCTCTGATCGAACATCTGGGATTTCATCACATTCTATCAGTGTGGGTAGTGGAATGGACACCTTTCTGTCAAGGGATTCCAACTGAAAGCCATGTACCATTCTCCCAGTAGTGTTAATCACTCCTGCACATGTTCTGAGGGAATAGGAAAATTGGTGACCTTTTGACCCAAAAAGCTCAAATAACTCTGGTCTTGCCAAAGATCTATTGCTCTGGTCATCTAAGATTGCATAAACTTTGATAGCTCTTTCCCTATGCCCTGTAGGATACACATTGACCAAACAAATTTTTGAACATGACCTGCCTTGTGGATTCTCTCTACAAACTTCAGTACACATGGCTGACACATCTAGTGGTGAGCTACTTTCCTGTCCCTCCCCGCCATGCTCTCCCTCTGTTTCAGCCTTCACAGTCCATGGAGCGGGACCGGGATGCATAGCAGACACATGCTTACTGCTATCACATTCTGTACAACAAATAGTCTTATCACAGTCTTTTGAAAAATGTGAAGTAGATGCACAACAATGGTAACAAATGTTATTTTGTTTCAGGAAGGCCTTTCTTTGGACTAAAGGCTTTACCCTGAAACCACGACATTCATGCAAAGGATGGGGCTTGCAATGAATGGGGCAACCTTGGGCAACGTCCACTGACTTGCCATGGGCAGGCTCTTTCTGTGATTGTATATTTGGAGAAGTCTCAGTCTTGTGCACTGAGACGGAAGTTCTGTGAGTAGCATTCTTGTGATAGTGTTTCTCTAGTCTCTGACCCTCAGAGCTTTGAGGGGACAGGATGAACCCTGGGTCATTGCGCATCTTTGCTTGTTGTGTAATAAAACTCACAAAGAAAGAGAATGGTGGAAAAAGCACTCGGTGCAGTTCTTTGTATCTGGAACCCTGAGTCATCCACCTCTCTTGTAGGGAAATTGGCAATTTTTGAACAATGTTACTTATACCTCTAGCTGTATCAAGAATGGCTAAACCTGGAAAGTCACCTTCTTCCTTTGCAGCTTGCATTTCCATTAGCAGGTCTCCTAACTCTCTGAGCCTGATGTGGTATTTACTGGAGATTTTCCCAAAGCTGTCTGCTCTATTCCACAGAGAGTCCTCTATAATCTCAGGAGCCCCATAGCACTCATCAAGTCTCTGCCATGCCATCCGCAAACCCTTTCTGGAGTCGTTCACATGTACAGCTTGTATGCGTTTTACCTGCTTGCATGAGTCAGTGCCTAACCATCTCACCAAAAGATCTATTTCTTCTTTGTAAGAGAGATTAAGATCTGCTATAGCATTTCTGAATGAAGCCCGCCAAGCCCTAAAGTTCTCTGGCAAATCGTCAAACTGCACAAGTCCTTACCAGATCTGATGTGACTTGGTTATGAGCTAGTGAGTCTGTATAGTGATTAGCTGGTGGTATCATTCTTGCATCTGATGAATGAGTATAAGTCCCTTTTTTCACTGGAGGTCTAGGATAACTGTAGCCGTCAGGTGGATCTGAGCAGTAGCGTGGAGTGTCACATCGCTTGCTGTCCATCGCAGGATCTTCCTGGAAGATCTGACCTCTGGAGTTTCTCATTGGAGGGGCATAACATGATGCGTCTGCAGTGAAGGGAGGGTCTTGGCAAGAAGCGTTCTGCTGATGGAAACTTTGCTGAAGTGGAAAGCTTGCATTGCTGTGTGGGTACTTGTTTCCATCTTCTGCGATTGGATCAGATTGATGGAGTATCTGTGAATGTTCTCTCACGTATTCCTCAGTACGCCGTATTGCAGCGTCTTGCTGTAAGTCAGACTGGATGTCTTGTTTGTCGTTAAAGTGGTTGTCAGTTTCTAATGCAGCCTCTAATACTTGTGCTTTTGCAGTTGCTGCAGCTGCTGACTTTTTCAAGCTGAGTACTTCTAGTGAAGCTTCTAGACATGCCTTTTCTTGCTTTATCTTTGCTTCTTGTTCTGCAAATGCTATCTGTGCTTTCATGGCCTCTGCTTCGGCTCTGGCTAGTGCTGCAGCTTCAGAAGCACGGGATCGATGTGAGAGTCTGGATGAGAGTGACACTCTGGATCTAGTCTTGTGTGAAACTTCAGACATCTTTGTGTTGCTAGGTGTGGGTCTATGAGACAGTACCTTCAGTCACTCTGAAGTAGAAGCTGTGGCTGCACGGTGTTGCTGTGCAGTGTTGATGCACCCGGATGAAGTGCTTATTCTGCTCGCGTTGCTCTATCGCATTCAAGGGCCTTCTCCGTGAAAGCCGTTGTTTTACTGTCCTGTTCCCCTTATTGTGAAGAATAATTCGACAGGTAGTTTACTCGCCCTTCAATCATCACACTGTGTAAGTTCCGGTAACTTGTTTAATGTAAATGATCAAAAGAAGGTAAAACTGTAAATGCAAATAAAAGCATAGTATCAGACCATGCATGCAATGCAAAGGTGTAGATTCATACAATACAGCATCTATCAAACATCATATGCATGAGAATACACTGTACAACATGGAATGCTGCGCCAGATGAGGAAACTATCACATCATGGACTATGGATCAGAACATGTATAACAGCATGATGAATGAATCTGAGTGCAGAAGAACTACACAGATCTCAGAGCATGTGACAGGCATCTCCCGACATACATGAGCTATGGCCTAGCAATAACGCTCTAACAAATGCATGTATACAACAAATATGCATTCTACAATGCAGATATAGCTAAAAGATGAGGTTTGACATACCAACGATGCTTGGATTGGCGTGGATGAAGGATAGATGGATGTGGATTGCAACAGCACAGTGGGAATCTGGCTGGGCCTGTACCTCAAACTGCTTCCTGTTCACAGAGCATCTACTTCCTCCCTGTCACATGACTTATGGATAATACAGCAAGGAACAAATGCTATTTTGAAAGTGTCCACTAGAGGGAGTAGAGATCAATTATACTGATTAATAGAATCTGGCTGTGGACAGACAGCACACTAATTGAGAATTAAAAATGCCTACAAAATCTGTGCGTTTCATCAAATACAAGGTGCAAGATATACCCCAATTAAAAGCACACGACTGAGTCTAAGGTTTGACTTGCAATAATTGGAGTGCACCCCGTACAACAATGACCAATCAAACAGCTCATGCAACTATGCAAATTTGTAGCAGTCAGATTGTATGTCTGTGGATCCAGGAGAAGGCTGCTTATCAATGTAGGGCCCAACACTAAACAGATCAAGATTTGTATGGGAGGATTAATTGCTGTTTCAAATGGAAGAAAGCAGAGCCTGATACATATAAAGTTAGGGTTGATTTCAACGTGTGTGACTTTCATCCAGTTATGCAGAAATTATCTGCATCCAGAATCCAATCTAGTCCCCTTTACTGATAGAGAGAGTCACAAATAATGTTACACCTGCAGGGCGGCCACTCAAAGCCATCTGCCACAAGGAACAGCCGCAACCTCACCTAAGGTTCATGGGGGGGGTTGCAAGTACATGAACAGCATTGTGGCTGTGTGGAGGATCACTTCAACTGCTGTAACAGTCCAGGCATGTGTGCAGTAAACACAGATTTCACTTCTTTTCAAGATTGTAATAAGTACTCTGCAGTACAAAGAGCCCAGATATTTTCCTCTTCCAATACAGGTAAATCCCTGCACAGAGCAGGAGCTTGCACTAATTGAATGACTGGTAGCAGCTCCAGTGCTCTTAATCCAGCCCGGATCGAGCACGTGAGCAAGCATTTGTGGACATGAAACGCTTGTTGTGCCCGTCCATTACCACCTTATCCACCTCCACCATCTACCTCATTCCAGCGGCAGCATGCTGTGCACAATGGGCTTTGTGTTTTTATTAACTGGATTAAAAAAAATTATTTGCCACTGAGGAGGGTGACCAGACTACTCTCCTTTGAATTCATAGTTTGAAGTGTTTACCAGGCTTATGTACTTGAGCATACTATAGCCACACACACCTAATTATAATTGGCCAATCGCTGATACCTTTCTTACACAATTTGCTCCAAGTATTTAAAATCTGTTGGCCTTCATAGAGGTGGTAACATTTGCAAATCATTGGCTAATCAAAATTGGATGTGTGTATGCACATCTTCTATTAAAACAGGAAGTGAAGAAAATTCTCTAATATGTGAACACATACAACAATAAAAACACAAAAAGTGTTTCTAACCCCTTTTTTGTACTGTCTAAAATGAAAACAAATTTTTTTCCCTGGACCTGAGCTTTAATTTCTCCGGTAGAGGGAGATTCTTGGCCCCTTGCCCCATCACACTTTGCCAAAAGAAATAACCTGGCTTGGAGGCGTGTTCACGTGTGAATCAAGAATACGGTTATTGGGTCATACTGACAAAGATCTAAAGTGATCGTTCAGCTAAAACTTGCTACAGATTTGCTGTTAAATAATATACAGCAAATTCTGCTGTCTACACCTCTCACATTTTTGTAAATATTTCATTAAAGGGAAGGTTCAGGGACTAACTAAAAAAAATAAAAATCCATTTCCACTTACCTGGGGCTTCCTCCAGCCCGTGGCAGGCAGGAGGTGCCCTCGGCGCCGCTCCGCAGGCTCCTGGTGGTCTCCGGTGGCCGACCTGACCTGGGCAGGCCGGCGGCCAGGTCGGGCTTCTTCTGCGCTCCATGGTGCATTTCACGCCGGCGCGCTGACGTCATCGGACATCCTCCGGGCTGTACTGCGCAGGCTCAGAACTACTGAGCCTGCGCAGTACAGCCCGGAGGACGTCCGATGACTTCAGCACGCCGGCGTGAAACGCACCATGGAGCGCAGAAGAAGCCCGACCTGGCCGCCGGCCTGGCCAGGTCGGGTCGGCCACCGGAGACCACCGGGAGCCTGCGGAGCGGCGCCGAGGGCACCTCCTGCCTGCCACGGGCTGGAGGAAGCCCCAGGTAAGTGGAAATGGATTTTTATTTTTTTTAGTTAGTCCCTGAACCTTCCCTTTAAATCTTTTCATGGGACAAGACGGATGATATGACACTTTAGTACAATGTAAAGTAGTCTGTGTACATTTTGTTTAACAGTGAGAATTTGTTGTCCCATCAAAATAACTCAACACATGGCCATTAATGTCTAAACCATTGGCAACAAAAGTGAATACACCTCTAAATGAAGAATGTCAAAATTCTGCCCAAAGTGTCTATATTTTGTATGCCCACTATTATTTTCCAGCACTGCCTTAACTCTTTTGAGCATGGAGTTCATTAGAGCTTCATAGATTGTCACTAGAATCCTCTTACATTCCTCCATGACGAAACCCCAAAGCTGGCGTATGTTAGAGACTTTGTGCTCTTCCCCCTTCTGTTTGAAAGTGCCATACAGATAGTGGTGCTCAAATACCCCTTTTCAAAATTCGAGTTAGGTCGAATTCGAATAGTAAATTATTCGAGGTCAGTCGAATATTCGAGTCGAATAATTTTTACTATTCGATTCGACCTCGGAATTCGAGCTCACTATTCGAGTCGGTATTCGAGCTCATTATTCGAGCTGACTATTCGAAATGGCCTTAAATAGCTTCCAACACTTGTTTTGAGGGTGAATGATGCAAGAAACCTCTTTTTTTCCAAGTAACAACAGCAAGTGATTATGTGGGGATGTTCCTTTAAAAAAAAAAAGTTGAAAAGAGAAGTTGTGTCCAGAAATTTGTTCAGTACTGTATATACTTCTTCTTCTTCTTCTTCTTCTTCTTCTTCTTCTTCTTCTTCTTCTTCTTCTTCTTCTTCTTCTTCTTCTTCTTCTTCTTCTTCTTCTTCTTCTTCTATATCTTCTTCTTCTTCTTCTTCTTCAATATCGTCTTCTTCTTCACTTATTTCTCTTTTCAAATTTTTTTTTTTAAAGAAATGCAGCTATTTTTGAGCGTAACAAATAGCTGGTGGCGCACGCATGTTGGAAGCGCCATTGTATGTGCTCCCTGGCAGTGGAAACACACAGACAGCAGGAGGTAAATTCAGCAGCAGGAGGAGGAGGATGAGTGTGTGGCAGCAGGCAGTCAATGAGGCAGGCAGCGTGACATAATAGCCCTGGTACCTAGCGGTGATACCAGGGCTGTAAATAAACACAGCAGGCAGGAGGTCCCAGACAGCGGTCGTGCAGCCCACATTGTGTCCAATACACAACTGGGACAACACAGTTTTCAACCCGGGCACCTCAGAAAAATTAAACCTTTTTTTTTGTTTGTTTTTTTTGGTTTTGTTTTTACAACAAATTACACAGATATAGCTATTTTTTGACGTAATAGCTGGTGGCAGAGTGGCAGCAGAAGGTAAATCTGTGTACCCTGGCAGTGGGAAACACAGACAGACAGACAGCAGCAGCAGCAGCAGGAGGAATGGAGGAGTAATTATGTGTGCAGCTATTGTTTGACGTAATAGCTGGTGGCAGACTGGCAGCAGAAGGTAATTCTGTGTACCCTGGCAGTGGGAAACACAGACAGACAGCAGCATCAGCAGGAGGAATGGAGGAGTAGTGTGAGTGTGGCAGCAGGTAGGCAGCGTGACATAATAGCCCTGGTACCTAGCGGTGATACCAGGCCGTAAATGAACACAACAGGAGGTCCCAGACAGCGGTCGTGCAGCCCACATTGTGTCCAATACACAACTGGGACAACACAGTTTTCAACCCGGGCACCTCAGAAAAATTAAACCTTTTTTTTTTGTGGTTTTTTTTTGTTTTGTTTTTACAACCAATTACACAGATATAGCTATTTTTTGACATAATAGCTGGTGGCAGAGTGGCAGCAGAAGGTAAATCTGTGTACCCTGGCAGTGGGAAACACAGACAGACAGCAGCAGCAGCAGGAGGAATGGAGGAGTAATGTGAGCAGCTATTGTTTGACGTAATAGCTGGTGGCAGAGTGGCAGCAGAAGGTAATTCTGTGTACCCTGGCAGTGGGAAACACAGACAGACAGCAGCATCAGCAGGAGGAATGGAGGAGTAGTGTGAGTGTGGCAGCAGGTAGGCAGCGTGACATAATAGCCCTGGTACCTAGCGGTGATACCAGGCCGTAAATGAACACAACAGGAGGTCCCAGACAGCGGTCGTGCAGCCCACATTGTGTCCAATACACAACTGGGACAACACAGTTTTCAACCCGGGCACCTCAGAAAAATTAAACCTTTTTTTTTTTGGTTTTTTTTGTTTTGTTTTTACAACCAATTACACAGATATAGCTATTTTTTGACGTAATAGCTGGTGGCAGAGTGGCAGCAGAAGGTAAATCTGTGTACCCTGGCAGTGGGAAACACAGACAGACAGCAGCAGCAGCAGGAGGAATGGAGGAGTAATGTGAGCAGCTATTGTTTGACGTAATAGCTGGTGGCAGAGTGGCAGCAGAAGGTAATTCTGTGTACCCTGGCAGTGGGAAACACAGACAGACAGCAGCAGCAGCAGGAGGAATGGAGGAGTAATGTGAGCAGCTATTGTTTGACGTAATAGCTGGTGGCAGAGTGGCAGCAGAAGGTAATTCTGTGTACCCTGGCAGTGGGAAACACAGACAGACAGCAGCATCAGCAGGAGGAATGGAGGAGTAGTGTGAGTGTGGCAGCAGGTAGGCAGCGTGACATAATAGCCCTGGTACCTAGCGGTGATACCAGGCCGTAAATGAACACAACAGGAGGTCCCAGACAGCGGTCGTGCAGCCCACATCGTGTCCAATACACAACTGGGACAACACAGTTTTCAACCCGGGCACCTCAGAAAAATTAAACCTTTTTTTTTTTAATGGTTTTTTGGTTTTGTTTGTAAAACAAATTACACAGATATATAGCTATTGTTTGACGTAATAGCTGGTGGCAGAGTGGCAGCAGAAGGTAAATCTGTGTACCCTGGCAGTGGGAAACACAGACAGACAGCAGAAGGGCAGTACACAGCAGCCCACTGTAGGTGTAAAATGTGTGGCTGCAGGCGACGTAATAGTCAAAGTGAACCAGGCTGGCTTAGTGAGCAGGAGCCAGGAGGTGGTAAAGGGTGGTAAGGCACATTAACGATGGTTCTTAGCCAGTTCATGTCCCCCTCTCGCCGACAACAGGGGCCAGGAACTCGCCTTCCACCCACGCCTGGTTCATCTTGAGAAACGTCAGTCTGTCCACAGACTTGTGAGACAGACGTGAGCGTTTCTCGGTGACCACACCACCAGCTGCACTGAAGCAGCGCTCGGACAGCACGCTGGAAGGGGGGCAGGACAGCACTTCCAGGGCGTACTGCGCCAGCTCGCTCCAGATCTCCAGGCGCTTGACCCAATACTCCATGGGATCAACAGGGGCATCGCTGTCAAGCCCGCTGTAGGACCCCATGTAGTCAGCCACCATGCGGGTCAGGCGCTGGCTGTGACCGGTGGAGGATGCTGCTGCATGCACCTCCTCTCTAGTCACTGCTGCCGGAGCCTCTACAGTCCTGTAGAGCTCGTGGCTGAGAGACAGCAGGTCTGTGGGGCGCTTGCTGCTGGATGCAGGCACCTGCTGCTGCCTCTGTGCTGGCTGCTGGACAGTGGGGGTGGAAGGCTGGGGGAAGGCTTCCTCCAAGCGCTCAACAAGGGCCTGCTGCAAGCTCCTTATTTTTTGCGCTGGGTCTCCTCCTGCAGGCGGCAGGAACTGGCTCAACTTCCCCTTGAGGCGTGGGTCCAACATCATGCTGATCCAGATGTCCTCCCTCTGCTTCATCTGGATCACCCTGGGGTCTCTGCACAGGCACGTCAGCATGTGCGCTGCCATTGGGAAGAGGCGGGCCACGTCTGCTGGCACATCGACAGCAGTGCTGCTGTCCTCATCCTCCTCCTCTGCCTCGTCAGCCTCATCCTCTCTCCACCCCCGCACCAACTCAGCTGCACTGTGCTGCTCCCCCTCATCACCAGCAAGGTCAGGGACCTCCACCAAGTCCTCCTCCTCCTCCCCCTCAGAGGTGGACTGTGCAGCTGCTTGCCGCTCCTGCTGGTCCAAGGCTGCCGCTCCCTGTTCCAGCAAAGCATCGAGGGCCCTGTTCAGCAGACAAACCAGGGGCACCCACTCGCAGACCATAGCATGGTCCCTGCTCACCATGTTAGTGGCCTGCAGAAAGGGAGCCAGCACTAAGCACACCTGCTGCATGTGCCTCCAGTCATCATCGGGGACGATGGACGGGATGTTGCTGGTCTTGTCCCTTCTCTGAGCGGCGGAAACAGTGGCCAGGGCAAGGTACTGGTTGACAGCGTGCTTCTGTTCAACCAGACGCTCCAACATCGCCAGGGTGGAGTTCCAGCGAGTCGGAACGTCAAGGATCAGCCGATGGCGTGGCAGATCCAGCTCCTTTTGCACGTCTTCCAGGCTCGCACAGGCTGCAGCCGAGCGCCGGAAGTGACGCACAACGTTCCTTGCCGTTTCCAGCAGTTCGCCCATCCCCTGGTAGGTGCGCAAGAACTTCTGCACCACCAGGTTCAGCACGTGGGCAAGACAGGGGATGTGGGTCAGGTTTCCCCTGTCTATTGCGGCAACCAGATTGGCCCCATTGTCGGCCACCACCTCTCCGACTCTGAGGCCTCTGGGGGTCAGCCAAATCCTCTCCTGCTCCTGGAGTTTGGCCAACACATGGGTTGCCGTCAGCTTGGTCTTCCCAAGGCTGACCAAGTGCAGCAGCGCTTGGCAGTGGCGGGCCTTCACGCTGCTGCTGAGGCGGGGGGTTTGGCCAGGTGTGCCGGAGGATGGCAGAGGATCGGAGGAACCTGCTGCAGTTCCCCTGACCCTGCGGGGTGGCACCACCCACTGTGTTGCTGCTGCTGCTGTGCCCGCTGCTGCTCTCCCATCCTCACCCCCTTCCACCAAGCTGACCCAGTGGACAGTGAAGGACAGGTAGCGGCCTGTCCCGAAGCGGCTGCTCCAGGAGTCCATGGTGACGTGGACCCTTTCACCAACCGCGTGCTCCAGCCCTCGCTCCACATTGGCCATCACAAAGCGGTGCAGTGCAGGAATGGCCTTGCGGGAGAAAAAGTGTCTGCTGGGGAGCTGCCAGTCTGGGGCTGCGCAAGCAAGCAGCGCACGAATGTCGCTCCCCTCCTGCACGAGCGTGTACGGCAGGAGTTGGGAGCACATGGCCCGTGCCAGCAAGCCGTTCAGCTGCCGCACGCGACGGCTGCTGGGAGGCAGAGCCCTAACCACCCCCTGGAAGGACTCGCTCAAAAGGCTCTGGCGTGGCCTTTTGCTGGCACGGGAATCAGCAGACACAGCGGAGGAGGCCACTGAGGACTGGCTGCCAGAACAGGCCTCAGTGTCGGCGGCAGGAGTTGCAGAGGGGGGAGGAGCAGTGCGTTTCCGCACTCCTGCTGGTGCTGCTGGAGGAGCAGGAGGGCGGGTGGCTGCTGTTGCTGCTGCTGCTGAAGGCTGTGCAGTGATGGGTGTGGTGCCACTGCCAGCACCAGATGCCTTCAGCCTCTGGAACTCCTGATGCTGGTGGAAATGTTTCGCAGCAAGGTGGTTGATGAGCGAGCTGGTGCAGAACTTTAAGGGGTCTGCACCTCTGCTCAACTTCCGCTGACAGTGGTTGCAAGTGGCGTACTTGCTGTACACTGTGGGCATGGTGAAAAAGCGCCAGATTGGTGACAGAAACATCCCCCTACGGCATGGAAGCGCTGCTGCCTGTCTCCCTGTGGTGGTTTGGGGGGGGGCTTGGGGGGCTTGGGTGCGGCTGGTGGTGGTACTGGCAGATGCTGCTGCTGCTGCTGCTGAGCCTGAGACACCAGCAGGCTGTGGGACCTGCCTACTGCTGCTGCCAATGCTTGCAATGATGCGCCTCCTTGCAAGGCCCACAAGAGCATCCTCCTCCTCCTCCTCAGAGCTGCTGAGGACGACATCCCCTGGAGGTGGTGGCACCCAGTCTCTGTCTGTCACCGGGTCATCAACATCCTCCCCCTCCTGAAACATGTCCTGCTGGGATGAGGACCCCCCAAACTCCTCTCCTGATGCATGGATGGGCTGCTTGACTGTCGCCACAGTCTTGCTGTCCAATCCCTCATCCCCCAAAGTGCCCATCAGCATCTCCTCCTCAAGATCGCCAACAACAGCAGACAATTTACTCATGATGCCTGGGGTCAAAAGACTGCTGAATGACAGGTCGGCGAGTGACGGTGAACTGGCCTCCTCCCCAGACCCTGCTGGGCGGCTGCTGCGAACAGGGGTGGTGGTGGTGGTGGTGAGGGTGGAGGCCTCAGATGCAGAGCTGATGGCGGGCTGCTCATCCTCCGTCATGAGTTGCACCACAGTGTCTGCATGCTTTTCCTCAATGGGACGTTTCCGACCCGGCTGGAGGAAAATCGGAGCAGGTGCTACACGCTGCTGCTGCTGTGTCTCTGCAGCGTGAGTTGCAGATGCTCCTGCTGGGCGGCGCCCAAGGCGTCCACGGCCAGTGGCTATGGGAGGAATGTTAGCCCTTGACGCTGCTGCTGCTGCTGCGGAACTGTGCATGGTGGCGCGCCCGCGCCCGCGGCTTGCCACAATGCTGCTCCCTCTCCTCCTGATTCCCTTGCTGCCCTTCCCCTTGCCCAAACCGCGCTGGCTGCCACTTCCAGACATCTTCGATGTTTTGGGCGTATAGACAAAAGTTTTTTAAAAGGGCGGGTGAAAAGTGGGGTACTTTAATGGAGTGGGTTGGTGGGTGAGGTGACTGAGTGAGTGTCCCTAGTACAGTAAGTAAGTAGTAACAGTCAGGAAGTACAACTAGCAGTTACAACTTACAATAATCAGTAGTAATCACAAGTAAATTTAGTGTGTGTACACTACAGACAGTGAGTGCACGCACGCGCAAACACGCGCAGGAGCTAGCCTATGAACAGTGACTGAGTGAGTGTCCCTAGTACAGTAAGTAAGTAAGTAGTAACAGTCAGTAAGTACAACTAACTAATTACAATAATCAATCAGTTATCAGAAGGAAATAGAGTGTGTGTAGTGTGTACACAGACAGTGAGTGCACACACGCAGGAGCTAGTAGCCTATGAACAGTGACTGAGTGTCCTAGACTCCTAGTACAGTAAGTAGTAACAGTAAGTACAACTAACTAATTACAATAATCAATCAGTTATCAGAAGGAAATAGAGTGTGTGTAGTGTGTACACAGACAGTGAGTGCACACACGCAGGAGCTAGTAGCCTATGAACAGTGACTGAGTGTCCGAGACTCCTAGTACAGTAAGTAGTAACAGTGAGTACAACTAACTAATTACAATATTCAATTACAATAATCAATCAGTTATCAGAACTTGGAAATAGAGTGTGTGTAGTGTGTACACAGACAGTGAGTGCACACACGCAGGAGCAGCTAGTAGCCTATGAACAGTGACTGAGTGTCCTAGACTCCTAGTACAGTAAGTAGTAACAGTAAGTACAACTAACTAATTACAATAATCAATCAGTTATCAGAAGGAAATAGAGTGTGTGTAGTGTGTACACAGACAGTGAGTGCACACACGCAGGAGCTAGTAGCCTATGAACAGTGACTGAGTGTCCGAGACTCCTAGTACAGTAAGTAGTAACAGTGAGTACAACTAACTAATTACAATATTCAATTACAATAATCAATCAGTTATCAGAACTTGGAAATAGAGTGTGTGTAGTGTGTGTACACAGACAGTGAGTGCACACACGCAGGAGCAGCTAGTAGCCTATGAACAGTGACAGTGAGTGTCCTAGTACAGTTACAGTATATAACTACAATACTAATACAATCAGTAGTAAAGGACAGCAGAAATACTGGTATAGAATAGAGAGAAATAAACAGAGGACAGGAGGACAGCTGCCCACACAGGCAGGCCCTGAGGCCTAAAGCTGTAAGCCTGCAGCAGCTGTGTCTGTCTCTATGTAACACAAAAGCTACTAACTAAAATACAATGTCTAACTAACTAACAACAATATAGGTGTGTATAGGAGGTGTATGTGAGCAAAAACGCTAGGTAAATGACCACAATAAAGCTCTTGCTAAGCCAAAGCACAAAGGAGCAACTCTCTCTCTATGCAAGTCTCAGGCAAGGACGGAGAAACGTAACATGGCGGCCGCTATTTATAGGGTAGGGGCTGGCCAGGGTCCCCCTCTGTGATTGGCTGCCGTCAGAGGGCCTGGGAGCCCTCTGATTGGCTCTAAGGACATCAATCTGGGCTATGACGCTATTCGAGCTCGGTACCGAGCTCGAATAGCGCCGTTTGCTCGAATAGCTCGAATAGTGAATGGGCTATTCGAGTGTACGCGAATAGCCCATTCGAATAGCTGCAGCTATTCGGAGCTCGAATACCGAGCTCGAATAGCTGAAAAAGAGCTCGAATATTCGAGCTACTCGAATATTCGAGCTCTGCTGAGCACCACTGCATACAGATGCTGAATAGGATTTAGGTCTGGAGACATGCTTGACCAGTCCAGTTCCTTTACCCTCACTTTCTTTAGCAAGACAGTGGTCATCTCGGAGTTGTGTTTGGGGTTGTTATCTTGTTGCAATACTGCCATGAAATCTCATGATTATGCTCTGTTTCAGTATGTCACTATAAACGTTGGCATTCATGGTTCCATCAATGAACTATAGCTCCCCAGTGGCGGCAGCACTCATGCGACTCCAAAAACCATGATACTCCCACCACCGTGCTTGACTATTGGCAAGACTTACTTGTCTTTGCACGCATCTGGTTGTCTCCACACATGCTTGACACAATCGGAAACAAATAAGTTTATCTTGGTCTCATCAGACCACAGGATATGGTTCCAGTAATCCATGTCCATAGTCTGCTTGTCTTTAGCACACTGTTTGCAGGCTTTCTTGTGCACAATTGCTAGAAGAGGCTTCTTTCTGGGTCACTAGCTATGCAGACCAATTTGATGCAGTGTGCAGTGTATAATCTGACCAATGACAGACTGAGCCCCCCACCCCTTCCAACGGTGAGCTCCAATCTCCAGGCATCTGCTTGACTACAACATCATCTCTCATCATGTTAAATGACCCGAGAAGACACTCTAATCATAGAGACATGATTCTGAAGAAGATAGACTTTGAACTGAGCCTGAAGAAGTGAATTACTTGCTTCCGCCTTCCGCTACTCTACATTTCAGGAGGGGAGGGCTACAGCTGGCTACCAATTCGGGAGTGCTTTCCGGCTACCTACACAAGGGGGCTACATCTGGCTACTTATAGGGGTTCCTTCTGGCTACCTAAAATTGGTGTGTTGGGGTGAAGAAACACAAAGGTGCCTTATAAAAAAAATTGGGGGGGGGGGTAAGACGGGTGGCCCCAATCAAAACTTTGCAATGGAGCCCCATGATTTCTACCTATACCTCTGACTCAGACACTTTGGTTGACCATGGCAAGGCCTGTTCTGAGTGGGTCCTGTACTGTATATGCTCTTGGCCACTGTGCTGCAGCTCAGTTTCAGGCTTTTCTTATAGCCTTTATGTAGAGCAACACTTTTTTTTTTAAGATCCTGAGAGAGTTCTCACTTGAACATTCAGTGACCAGTTTGAGAAAGTGTGAGAATGAGAACACCTGAGAACACCAAATTTAACACACCTGCTCTCAATTCACACCTGTCTGGTTATTTTTTTTTTATTTTTGGGGGGGGAGTCGGGCAAGCTGTCTAATTGTTATTTGGA
Organism: Hyperolius riggenbachi; assembly: GCF_040937935.1. Lineage (NCBI taxonomy): Eukaryota > Metazoa > Chordata > Amphibia > Anura > Hyperoliidae > Hyperolius > Hyperolius riggenbachi. The sequence continues at coordinate 81,549,255 of NC_090655.1, forward strand.
GTACATGTATACACTGACATGTTGCCATACTTAATTTTGAAGTTTTGGCCTCCCTCTCACAACTTCCCACCCCTCCCTCTGGGCACAGTTTGAGTTTGCCATAGAAATGGTTTTCTTTAGATATGCCACTGCGGGTCACAATAACTCACCATGCATCACATGTCAAAATTAACTATGAGAAAAAAAAAAGCAGTTTATATAAAATCCACATGCAACAAAATGTATTGCTGGATTGGAAATAGAGTGAAATAGAGTAGCGTGTATCGCTGGTCCATTATACAGTATATAAAGTCATTAAATATATAAACGGACTCAGACAGTAGAATCTGTACTGGGTATCCTATGGAAACCATATTGTACCAGTGGAAAGCTCATATTTTTTTAACAAAATATTTTTATTGATTTAAGACAGAACAAAAAGTACAAATATTACAGGTGTTCCCATACATTAATGATACAACAGCTGTCATCTTAATATATTTATACAATTGTTCATCAATAATCAATGTCACAACTAAGTTGCTTGTATGCATCAGTAGATACAGTTGGGTTCGAACATCCTTTTTTGATATACAGCAAAGTCCCCGTTATCTGGAATTCAGGCAAAAGGAAGTCTCAACTAACCGGCATGCCTGGGGGATATTGGGGACATCTTATGTAGGGCTTTCTGTGGATGCTGGCATGCAGTAAAATATTTACCAAGCCTCCAGCAATGGCCAGCAGTTTCCTTCTACCTCCTCCATGAAATAGGAGGGGGGGGGGGGGAGATTTGTAAGTTCATGGAGGGCTAACTCTAAGTTGCTAGGGCATCTGTGCCTATAGGCTCCTGTGAGTTAAATCCGGGCCTGTTGCCCACAGCTGATATGGTGGGACAAAGAATTATACAGCCATGCTTGCTATATGGGGGGGTTGTGACGGCCTCACTTATTAGGGGTGTAAACGTTTGCTATGATATGATGGAATATAATTCCTAGTAGGCACACTTGCGAATTGTCACCATGAGGAAGAGGGACAAGCAATAGAGGCTGGCCCCCAAACATTTTTGCTAGGGAACCCCATGGTTTGTAGTTACATCCGTAATAAGGCTGTCGTAGTGTTCTCAAAATCCAGCATATCAGAAGCTGTCAAGTCTTTTTTATGAGTTATCAAAAGTTTAAAAAAAAATAGAACAAAAGGTGAGTTGCTTGAGCACACAATGGATGTTTACCATACGCGTTTGCATATATATATATATTCTGTCAATCTAGATACGAGCATGGACATACAGCTACAAAAAACTGCAATAAAACACTGTAATTTTCCTAAACTTTTCTCATATGAAACTGGTGTTTTATTACGCATCTAAGAGAAATATCATATTACACAGATTAGAATAACTACCCCTTTAAAAGGTTACCAACAATGGCTTCATTTCAAGATCTGTGAAGTGGAATAATTGTGTAATTTAGGGTTAATGATCACCACAGTCTTCATTTTGTATAAAAAAGGACTCAGGACCAGTGTAAATTAGATGACTGGGCATCTCCTATATTCGCTTAACTGAAGAGCGAAGACCAGTAAAGGTACCACAATGAAGGTTGAAGGTCTCATATCGTTCTTTTTTCTGGTGGTAGCCAGCGTACCAGTAGAAGGTAAGCTGAGGAATTGGATTTGTTTAGGAATCTAGGTCTGTGTTGTTGCCGTTTATACTCAGGTTAACATCTAATTCTTCCCTTATATCACATATCTGAGTTTGGTGTTCTAGAGAAACATTTGATTTTGAAGTTTATTTTCACTTCAGATTCCCTTTAATCTCATTGCTGCAGTCACCATTTGCAGAGATCTTTGATTGCAGAAAGATTAACTTCTTCTTTTCCCATCTACTTGCAGATGGTCCATGTAAGCAGATGACAACTTTAGTTTTGTTTTTTGTTTTTTTGTTAAGCAGTAGACCAGCTTTGGCACTTTCTTGTTTGACATTCATGACTAGGCTCTTCAATACTTCCTCGTCTTATATATATTCATATTTACATATTTATTCTAGTCACCTTTTTTTCCCAAATGCAATTGCGGGACCTATTAGCAGTTTACTCAAGCGGTGTATTGCCCCTGTTTAGCACCAGTGATTTAAGTGAATGGGCATAGGGAAGATGAGGTAACATACATAGATAAACCTTAATTGTAGCAATGACTGTCTGCAATGGCCATAGTTGAAGCAAACAGAATGACAGAAAGGTTAATTTCCCCACACATTCAAAACATTTCCCCAAACGTGAAAAATCACTGATACCTGGGTTATTATTTTATAATGCACTGCAATGTTCTATCACAAATAGATTATTTAAAGGGAACCTAAACTGAGAAGGATATGGATTTTTCCTTTTAAAAATAATACCAGTTGCCTGACTCTCCTGCTGATCCTGTGTCTCTAATACTTTTTGCCATAGCCCCCGACTGCCAGTGCCAGCAGACATAGTACAAGTTATATGTGATGATGATGTCACCAGATGATGTGGGGTACTTGTACCTTATTAAAATCGGGGTTGGACTTTAAAGAAAATCAGCACGGAGTGACAGACAGCAGAGTAGAAGACAGTGCAAACTAACTGTCTATCGGTCACACTGACACTGCTCAGCACAGCAGCACTGCAGTAATCTGTAGTAAACTAACACAGTACTACTCTAACAACTAACTAGCACTGCAGTACTAACTACACAATAACACAGTAATCCTATTCCTTAACCTATACTGTAGCTAAGGCTAATAGAAGGCCAGCAGCAGGCCTGGCCTGCGCGCACACAGGACCTAACTAGCAGCTGCTGCAGCACAGAGTCCGACTGTCACTGATAGTGTAGTGAAGGTGTTTAGCACTCAAAACATTAGGTTTATCAGGTTATACAGCACTTGCTTAGTCAACACCACTGGAGATGTCTCTCAGTGAGCAGTCACAAGCAAGGATGAGATTTCTCATCATGGCACCCCTCCTTATATACAGGAGGGGCTGGCCAGGGTTCTCTTCTGTGTTTGGTTGCTAGGGCTTAGGCTGGGAGCCCTCTGATTGGCTCAATGATGTCATGGACGTCATCTCCATGGTTACACTATCCGGATTCGGATATCTGAACTAAGTATCCAACCGGATTCCGGATTTCAAATAGGTATTCAAGTTAGCTCGGATAGTGCATTTCGGATTTACATAGCTATCCGGAATAGGTCGGATAGCGGAAAAAGTTCGGAATATCCGGGTAGACTGGATACCCGGAATCCGGATGAGCATCCCTGGTAATAATTTACCCTCCTCTACAGCTCAGTCCCCACATATAGAGAAGTCCACTGTGGTCCGTTCCATAAAACGGGCGAATTTTAAGGACCACTATCATGAAAAAATTTAAAATTTACAGGACATACTTGACTATAAGTTTAGACATTTAGGTTTGACTCACTAAATAAAAGTATGGTGGGTCCACTAGCGTACCAATAGGGGATGCGACCTCTGCCGTCATGGGGGGGGGGCCCCTAGGCCCCCATCTCAGTAACTTTTCGGGGGCAAGAGGGGTCGCAGCATAAGAGGAGAGTGTGGCAGATCGGTGGGGAGGGGGGAAATTCCCCCCCCTCCCTCACCTCGGGCTCTCCTCTCAGAGCGCTCCCCCTCCTGCAAACATTGGTGGCAGCAGGCAGCAGTAGCAGCGGCGGTGGCGGCAGGATGAATACATTACCTCCTTCTCGCTGGAGGATTTCCGTTCTCAAAGAGCAACTTCCTGTTTACACAGGAAGTTGCAAGAGGCTCTTTGAGAACGGAAGTCCTCCAGCGAGAAGGAGGTAATGTATTCATCCTGCCGCCACCGCCACTGCTGCTGCCTGCCCGCTGCCACCAATGTTTGCAGGAGGGGGAGCGCTGAGAGGAGAGCCCGAGGTGAGTGAAGGGGGGGGGGGGGAATTTCCCTTCTCCCCACCCATCTGCCACACTCTCCTCTTATGCTGCGACCCCTCCTGCCACTGAGTGGAGAGGGGGGGGGGGGATTTTTTTTTTTGCAGGGGGGCCCGGGGATTTGTAGGTACGCCCCTGGGGGGGTCGACTTGTACTCGAGTCGGACCTACATTTTCGACTCATAACCGAGGGGGTGGGGGACGCACCTCTGTCTCAACCTTTGCAGAGAGAGCTGCAGCGGCCAGCGTAAGTGATGGTCATATCTAGGAGAACTCATGGAGAACCATGTGATTAGTTTGGTCAGGTGATAGATATGCAAGTCTCTCCTTTGCTAAGCATGATCATGTGCTAAAGCAGGATGTGATCAGGGCAAATCAGAGCTTTGCAAATCTATCAGCTGATCAAACAAATCACATGCTTCTCCATTAGTTCTCCTAGACATGACCATCACTAGCCAGCATGTGCTATACCCCCCCATCCCACCATCACATTTTGCTTGGAAAAACACTACTTTATATAGCTTACTTTTGATAAAAGGAGGTGTTAGAGGCACTGTCAGCTTTATCAACCAATGGCTGAAACACTGAGCACACTGAGTAATGTGTGCAGACAGTGTTAGTGACATCTCCATTCGCACCAATTTACCCAGTGGCAAGTAACGCTTTCTTGATAAAGAAAGTGCCAAGAAAACACAGAAAGTCCTGGTAACAATAACAAGGAAATGGCATGGGGAAATATACTGGGCTGCAGTGCTTACTAAGGAGGGAAGTGGATAATTGCTGCACTTGAAGATCTGGAGGAGTTATTGGCTGCACTAAAAGCGGACCTGAACTCTTGCACAGGAGACCAGAAGAACACAGAGAAATCCACCCTGTGTCCACCCTGTATGTGTTTATAGAGAGTTTGTCTAATGCTGGGATTACACCATACAATTTTCTGTTAGATTCTTTTGTTAGATTTTTCTGTTAGATTTTCTGTTAGAATGCATAATTAGATTATTTTCTGTAGAGAATGGTCATTATTTCTGGTGCATTGGCTTCTGTTTATCTCCTGCTGAGTAGAACAATGCCTAATTGCTCGGCAGTTAGATCGTAAGATAGATACATTTCCAACATGTTGAATTTTATCTATCTGGCAGGTAAATCTAACAGAAAATTGTATGGTGTAAACCCAGCATTAGATTATTTTCTGTAGAGAATGGTCATTATCTCTGGTGCATTGTCTTCTGGTCATCTCCTGCTGAGTAGAACAATGCCTAAAAGGAAGTTTTCATGAGAGAGGGCACATTAAGATTGAGCATTAGAAAAGGCCGGTTAAAGAGGAGCTGTTAGCCATACTATATCTGAAAAAAACACATATTAAGTAGATAAATACTTGCTCTACTTACATAGCATATGTATTGCACTGCCCATGTTTTGCTTTTAGTGTTTTTATACAGTAAAGAAAGAGAAAATCCTTCTTAGCATTTCCCATTTTAACTGTGGCTATTTTGAAGCCAATCCTGATGTCATTTCCCCCCTTACTCTCCACTGCCTGATTTGCCCACCCTCCACTATAGAATACGGAAAATTGTATACTCACCTATCGGTAATTTTCCTTTCCTGATGCATCCATGGCAGCACATTGGGTAGTGGTTCCGCCCCCGCTAACTCATTGGACCAGTGAATATTTAAATGAGTTTGAGAGGAGGAGCTCGCTGTTTTTGTAACTCTCAAACTCACCGAATATAGGTGGGACCCATGTGCTGCCATGGATGCATCAGGAAAGGAAAATTACCGATAGGTGAGTATATCATTTTCCATATTCCTTATGCCTCCATGGCAGCACATTGGGATCTAACTAGTAAATTAAAAAGGGAGGGAGTCAAAGGTATGCTTCAAACAAAGAATAGAAAATTTATTTCATAAGGTAGACATAGCTTATGAAGAGATCATAGCTCTCCCAAACTCAAGACGTTGCTGCTGATGCATCCACTTTATAGTGTGATATGAATGTGTTTATGGTTGACCAATTTGCCGCCTGGCAAATTTTCGATACGGAGACGTTCGAGTATGCTGCCCAGGAAGATGACACACTTCTGGTTGAATGCACCCTGACGTCCTCCGGTGGTTGTAAGTTGATAGCCCTGTAGGATGATTGTATGGTCTTAACCAACCATGATGCTATCGTCCTGGAGGTAGCTGCTTGACCCTTTCTGTAGCCTGCAGGAATCACGAATAGATGATCTGTTTTCCGTATTGGCTCCATTGCTGCAATATACTGTGTCAAGGTTCTGGCCACATCCAAGGTGTGTATAGGAGAGTTCGAATCTTCCCTAAATACTGGCAGTGACAGCTCTTGGTTTATATGATAAGTTTTTGCCACTTTCGGCAGAAAATGTTCCACTGGCCTCAGTTGTACTCGATCATGAAAGAAGAGTAAGAATGGCTCTCTGCAGCTCAAGGCTCCTAGCTCTGACACCTTACGGGCTGAAGTTATTGCCACTAAAAAGCAAGCTTTTAAAGTCAAGTTCCATGGAGAACAGTCCTGTAATGGCTCAAAAGGATTTCCCAATAGGTATCTTAGCACTAGCGGGAGATCCCACTGTGGATATACGGCTTTTCTTGGAGGTTTTATTTTGATGACTGCCAGCATAAACTGCTTTACCAAGGGGTGAAGAGACCATCTATAATCTGTTAACGCAGGAATTGCTGAAATTTGTACTCTGATAGCACTGTAGCTAAGGCCCTTTTCGACTCCTGATTGCAGAAAGGCTAGAAGCTGTTGTGCCTCTGGATGTAATGGGTCAAAGGATGCGGAGGCTGCAAACTCTCTAAACTTATCCCAGATGTTATGATAAGTTCTATTGGTAGAAGGCCTTCTAGCTTGGAGTAGGGTATTGATTACTTGCAGATTACATCCTAAGTTCTCCAGTTTCCTCCTCTCAACCTCCATACCATCAAGTTGAGCCGGTCTGGGTTGGGATGACGAACCGGACCTTGCGACAGTAAATTCTTTTTGACCGGAATTGGAACTGGGCTGTGTGTTGACATCAGAAGTAGTAATGGAAACCATGGACGTCTCGGCCAATTTGGAATCACGGCCAGTACTATGACCTCCTCCTGTTGCAACCTCTTGAGGAACTTGTAGATCATCGGGACAGGAGGAAAGATATATGCCACCTGAAAGTCCCATGGAACTGTCAGTGCATCCACTGCTTCCAAGCCCGGAGATGGGTATCTCGAAAAACACCTCTGCAATTTCGCATTCTTGTGGGATGCCACCAGGTCTATCTCCGGTTTCTCCCATATTGAGCATATCATGCTGAAAGTCCTGTGATCTAATGACCACTTGTTGTTGTCCAGAATCTCTCTGCTTAAATAGTCTGCTTCTGTGTTTAATACTCCTGGGATATACACCGCCTTGAGTGATGCTAGATTGTCTTCTGCCAGCTCAAAGATCTGATCTGTAATGTTCATCAGAATCTGACTGTGTGTACCCCCTTGCCTCTGTATGTGGGCCACTGCTGTCATGTTGTCTATCCTCAACAGACTATGGGCTTGATTCACTATGCGGTGCTAACCTACTTAGCACGTCTAAAGTCTTTAGGCGCGCTAACCAGAGTGCTAAGCAGGTTAGCACCGGTTTTCTCAATCAGATCGCGCGCTAAGTCCCATAGGCTTTAATGGGCACTTCGCGCTCTATGCAGTGCGCGCATAAAGTTTTGCGTGCATAAAGTAAAGCGAAAAGCTCGTTTAGATGTGCTAAGGGGGTTTTCACAGGCGTGCTAACAGTTAGCACCGCTTTGTGAATTAAGCCCAATGTCTGTATTGAATCTGACTGAGGAAAGTCTGTAAGGCGTAAAGGACTGCTTTCAGTTCTAGATTTGACGATTGGGATGTTGAATCCATGTCCCAGAAACCCTGTGCTACTAGGCCTCTGCAGGTCGCTCCCCAGCCCCTTTTGCTTGCATCCGTTGTGATTATGACAGGTGGATCTGGCGTAATCTGAACGTGCCCGTGGATGGAACGGTCGGACATCCACCAAGACAGACTGTCCCTCATCCTTCTGGAGACTAGTATGCGCTGCTCCATACTTTCTTTGTTCCATTGCCGCAGGAACCCCATTTGGAAGCCCCGGATATGCCAGTGTGACCATGGCAGCATAGGAATGGTCGCTGAAAGAGTTCCAAGCAACCTGAGGCATTCCCTTGCTGTTGTCCAATTCCGATCTATTGTCGACTGTACCCGTTGCTGAATTATCGGAATTTTTTCTTCCGGGATGGATATCGAGTTTTCCCATGTTTGGAATTGGGCCCCTAGGAAGACCATGTCTTGGCTTGGTTCTAGTTGGCTTTTTTCTTCGTTTATTAACCAACCAAACTTTATCAGAGTCTGAAGAAGAATCTGTCTGTGTTTGAGGAGACTTTCTCGACTTTCGGCCAACAATAAAATGTCGTCCAGATAATGGTAGACGCGTAGGCTCTGTACCCTTAGTGTGGCAATAACTGAGACAAGGATCTTTGTGAAAGTTCTTGGTGCCGTTGATATGCCAAAAGGTAGACACCAGAACTGGAAATGTAGATTTCCCACTACGAACCTGAGATATTTCTGTAAATCTGTTCTTATCGGCACATGTAGGTATCGGCACATGGAGATCTACTGATAGTAACCAATCTTTGTGGGAGACTACCTGAATTATTGATTGCAACGATTCCTTCAGTGGCGTAGCTAAGGAGCTGTGGGACCCGATGCAAGTTTTACAATGGGGCCCCCCAAGCACTCTATACATAACAATTTATACGGCGCACCAAAATCTGCCAATGGCAACTACAGTGTCAGAGGTGCAAGAGGGGGATGGGGAACAGTTTGTTAATGATTACCACTATTCAAAGTATCTACAGAAATCATTATTATGAGCATAGGACCAATAGAGAGCTAATTCTGTAGTTAAGGGAGGGCCCTTCGGGGCCCCTCTGGCCCAAGGGCCCCGATGCGGTCGCTACCTCTGCACCCCCTATTGCTACGCCCCTGGATTCCTTCTTGAAACTGTCTAGGTTGATAAAGCGATTTAGCTTCTTCAGGTCCAGTACTGGGCACAGTTTTCCTGACTTTTTTTGAACCAAGAACAGAGGGGAGTAGAACCCCTGTCCTCTTTGTTCCCAAGGAACTGGTGATATGGTCTTTTTTAGAATCAACTCCACTAGATAGGAGAAGAAGATGAGTCTCTTGTGTTCGGAGTCTGGAATCCTTGTTGGGATGAAAGTTTTTGGAGGAATCTTTTTGAAAGTCCAGGAGTGGCCGACAGATATTGTCTTGTTCACCCAACATGAGTTTATTTCCGACCTCCACACCCTGCTGAAAGCTTTTAGACGTGCTCCAACTGGTGTGTCCTGGACGAGCAAATTGTCAAAAAGACTTCTTTTGGCTACTCGTGGGACCTGCTGATTTCTGCTTGGTTAAGGCTTGTAAGGTGCTTTGAGTGCTCTTCCAATTCCTCTTGAAATTTTTTCCTGGCCGGTAAGATCTGGCATTTCTATATCTGTTCTGTTGTTGAGAATTAGGTGGATTCTGTCTTGTTGGACGTCTGTCTTGGGGTAGTAGACCAGATTTTCCCCCTGTTACTTTGGAAATGGCTGTATCCATTTTCTCCCCGAATAATGATTTCCCATCAAATGGAATCTTACACCAAGCTTGTTTGGAGTGCGGGTCGGCCGACCATGACTTCAACCAAAGTGCTCTTTTCGGTGTTACAGAATACAGCATGGATCATGAGGCACATCTTACTACGTCAAAAGGCTGCTTCTCCTATAAAATCATCTGACAATTTAAGATCTTCTAAGGCTGAGACAATTGCATCTTTGTCAATATCCAAATTTATGGCTGCCTCTATGTTGTCTGTCCATGACCTTACAGCCTTCCCTACTGCGGCCAGAGCAACAGCTGGCTTACAGGCGCCTCCCACCGACAAATATGATTTTTTGAGGTCTAGATCTGCCTTCCTCAATAGAACATCTCTGAATGAAATACAATCGTCCAGTGGTAAGGTCATATGTTTCGCCAGTCTTATCACGGAAGCGTCTGTAACGGGCATTATCTAATGGCTTAGATTCTTCAGTTGGTAAAGGGTACAGCTTTGAAAGCTTATTAGCTAGAGGAGTTTTTTTCTCCATTGTCTACCATTCCTCTTTCATCATGTCTTCCATTTCCGCTAAAAAAGGAAAAGACTCTCTTGTCTTATTGAGGTGTGTGTAATATCTCCTTTTTTCCCTTCGTTTTGAAGTCCCCTCTTCCGGGTCATCATCAGATTCCCACTAGTGTTGGGCGAACATCTGGATGTTCGGGTTCGGTGTGGTTCGGCCGAACATGCCCCTGATGTTCGGCATGTTCGAGACGAACCCCGAACCCAACCCGAACATGTCCCTTTGGGGCCCCTATAGGGTCCCAGCATAAAAGGAGAGCATGCCCCGAGCGCGGGGGGGTCGGAAATGCCCCCACCCCTCCCCGCTAAGCTCTCCCTTCTGACGGTACCCTATAATTAAATTTAAGTGCCCAAAAGTACCTGAGGAGGAGGAGGGCAGGAAGAGGGAAGCCGGAGTTCTTGGGCACTAGTACCATCTGGTGCTTCCGCCCTCTCTTGACGCACTTCCTGTTTACATTTGAAGTCGCGTCAAGAGGGCGCAGAAGTACCGCGATGACGCGAACGAGGGTACGCGTCATCTACATGATGACACGTACCCTCGTACGAGTCATCGCAGTACTTCTGCACACTCTTGACGCGACTTCAAATGTAAACAGGAAGTGCGTCAAGAGAGGGCGGAAGTACCAGATGGTACTAGCGCCCAAGAACTCCGGCTTCCCTCTTCCTGCCCTCCTACTCCTCAGGTACTTTTGGGCACTTAATTTTAATTATAGGGTACCGGCAGAAGGGAGAGCTTAGCGGGGAGGGGTGGGGGGCATTTCTGACCCCCCGCCCCCGCGCGCTCGGGGCATGCTCTCCCTTTATGCTGGGACCCTATAGGGGGCTATGTTCGGCCGGACACGGCTGTGTTCGGCCGAACAAAGAAGGCCTGTTCGGGTTCGGGCAGCGTGCCTGAGCACCCTCCCGAACACCATGAGGTGTTCGGGGGGTGCCGAACCAAACCCGAACAGGCCAAAATTCGTTCGAACCCGAACAGTGGTGAACACTGTTCGCCCATCACTAATTCCCACTGTATGGCCCCTTTTACCGATTTCACAAATGGTGGAACTAAAGTAAAGTCAAACCCACACTGTAACGTATCTTCCAGAGTGGGATCAGCTGCAGTGGAGGTCTGTGGCTGTTGTCCATCAGTTTGTGCTGGTGGAAGTTTTGCGATGTAAGATTGCATCGAATCCTGTACCGCTTTCTTGATTAATTCAAATACGTCAAAGGAAGACTGTGCCGGTTCTCCCGACATTTGACTGAAACAGGTTGCACATACTAATTTTCCTGGCAGAACTCTGTCTCCACAGGCCCAGCACCCTTGTGCTCTCTGTAAACGAGGCTCGGGAAAATCGCGGCGTCTTGGCGATCTGCTACGTCTATGAGACGAGTAATGATCGGAGTGCTGATGCCTTCGATGGGAACGGGATCTGCTCCTTGATCGTTGTCTGCTCCTATCCCTTGAGCGGTGCTGGCGAGGTGGTGACGATTTTTTCGTAGCCTTCTTTCCTTCTGTTCTCGGCAGGGTTCTTCTTTTAGGGCTGAAACAGTAATAGTCATATTATGACTAATCTTGTAGATAAACTGCTCCCAATATTCCAGTACTTACGTGGACGGCACCTACCTATCAACAGTACGCTGGTCTATTTTGGGCACAACAGTGTCCGAAGGGAAAGATGACAAATCAGGCGGAGCCGGTAAGTCATGTCTGCAAGAAAGTAGTGTTGGTATAAAAGCAGCAGAGACAGAGAGAAAGCAGAAGTAAAGATACAATGTAACAATACAAAAAGGAACTGAAGCAGGAGATCACTTACTGCATGCTGTCAGATTCCAATCCCTCAGAGAAGGGCCCATCCGAGGCAGACAGAGAGGCAGCACCATCCGAATCCGCAGGTCCTGACATGGCAATCGACTTTGGCAGCCTCGCTTCAGAAGCCCTGAAGTCTATGCTGCGACTTCCGCCTTTTAAAACGCCCGCCCCCTCCCTGCTGTCGCTGATGCGACCAATCGGAGACAAGCTCTCTCTGCCCCATAGAGAAATGAGCTCCTACCCGCCGTCACTGTGCCCGCCCACACACTCTCTCCTCTGCATCCGGCCAATCAGCCGCTGGATTCATGTTCCGGAAGTACGCGTCATGCGTCCGCCCCCTCACTGTGTTCCACCAGCAGCCGTCCGTGAAGCGCACGCTGAACACGAGGAGGAGGAAGGAGGGAAGAAAGGAAAAGGTGAAAGAGGGACACTGCACACCAAGGAAAACTCGTTTTAGAGTCTGAAAGAAAAGAGGATATAAACTGCGGATGTCAGCTCACTATTAGTGCGCCCATCCACACTCCTCATAAACCCCCAAGACCAGCAGAACAGGGAGCACCTCTTAGACCCAATTTATAGGCTGGACAGGGGGCCTTCACACAAGGGAGTACATGTGTGGAGACTGTAAGAAGACAGTCAGGTAGGTGCAAAAATATGAAAAAATGTTCTGAGCTTTAAACCTAGAATGCTGATCCTATGAGGTGAGGACAAAAAACAAAGACAGCGAGCTCCTCCTCTCTAACTCATTTAAATATTCACTGGTCCAATGAGGTAGTGGGGGCGGAACCACTACCCAATGTGCTGCCATGGAGGCATAAGGAAAGTGCATTGTTTCAGCATGAGAAATATTGGCCAATCAGCGAGGAACAGAGATGTGGGAGTGAAAAACGGGAGGGAAAGTGGCTTCAGCCAATCAGGCTGCATTAGTTAAGTCTGAGGGAAAGTAGAGAAGCAAAAAAGGACAACCCTGCCTGCCCAACAACTTCCTTTTTGCATACCAAATCAGTCAGGAAAACTGGGGAATGATCATTTATCAACAAGAAAAGTAATAGTGATTTTAACTTTTGGATTGCCTGGGTAGCATCCTTATTACTTGTTTACCAGATAAAAATAAATAATTGATTTTTTTATTTTATACCCGACTGTTACCATACCTCCCAACTTTTTGAGATGAGAAAAAGGGACACTTAAGCCACGCCCCTGCCACATCCTTGTTCACGCCCCCACCACGCCCCTAGTCACGCATACCATAAAGATTTCTTAAGAAAAATATGTTGTTTTATAATTCAAACCACACCAGTCCTTTCTAACCTGGTTAATTTTCCTTCATATTAACATTTTAAAATTAGTAATATATACATTTAAAGGATGGAAATAAAGTTTAGAGTCAATCAAACACATTTTTAGTATATAAATATAAATATATATATATATATATATATATATATATATATATATATATAGGGACAAAGTCCTGAAAAAGGGACAAATGAGGGGGAAAGAGGGACAGAGGGGCAGGGCTCCCAAAAAGGGACTGTCCCTCCGGAAGAGGGACAGTTGGGATCTATGTGTTACACTTCAATGTTAAGCATTAGGCAGGAGAGCTTGTTCTGGTCGGGATAAATGTAAAAAACTCTCAAAAAATAAAGTGTGGCATAGCTGAGTCAGGAAGTGATCAGCAGCCATATTTCTGAGATCCAGCCCTGTTACTCAATGTTGATGGATCAGATCTAAGCATACACAATGGCCCATATGCAATTAACTTTTTCTCCAGAGTTTTGTCCTTGGAGAAAATTTTCCTTTTTTTAAAATAACTTTTAAGCATTTTACAATTGAAAAAGTGCCTAACAGTTGGTAAAAAAAAAAAGTACAATCAAAATTATTTTGGTTATTTTCTTACTTGCAGGTGGTTTAAGTCATTTTTGGCAAGGTGTGAAAATATCACCTAGGAGAAAACTCAGGAGAAAAAGTGAATTGCATATGGACCAATATCTCTAGTGTTTCTTTTTAAACATTTTATTGAACAACCTTTCATTTAAAGGACAACCAAGGTGACACGTGACATGATGAGATAGACATGTGTATGTACAGTGCCAAGCACACAGATGACTATGCTGTGTTTCTTTTTTTCTTTCTCTGCCTGAAAATGTTAAAAAAACAAGTGTGCAAGTGACAGTTTCTGTCCGGGTCGGGGCCGGGTCAGACTATAGCATAACTCTCACTGATGACTAATTACTGCCATAAAACAAATGTCTGTCAGTAAATGGATTCTGTGAGCAGGAACAATATAAAAAGGGTAAATAGTTCGTAGATTTTAGCTCTGGCATACTTCAATGAAGGTGCCATTGAGCCGAGACAATGAAACTGGATTTAAATATAAAATAAAACTGTGGGATATCTAAATATACATACACAATTGTCAAGAAGACAGGCCCTATAGGTACTAAATCAGGTCCTATAAACCTGTTGATAATATTTAAAATAAAATAAAAGGGAAGGCCACCACCACGTATTGGTGTCCTTTTGACAGTAATTTCCGATATTCGGATATAGTCGTTGCGTACTGTGGGGGTCCTTGCTGATCCCCCTCCACTTCAATCTTTATTTATATAAGTGGGGTGTAGCTATCCCATAGGATACGTGACTAAAAATCACTGATGGGGTGGTAAGGGTCAGAGTCAAGATGCTAGTTATTGAAACCAATGATTCACCCTAGCAGACCGCTCACTGGTAATGATCCCAAATACACACCCCATACGGGAGGCTCTATTACACGGTGCCAAACATTGTGCAAAGTGCTGTACATAAAGAAACCCTAATGAGATCACTGTGGGATAGCTACACCCCACTTTTATAAATAAAGATTGAAGTGGAGGGGGATCAGCAAGGACCCCCACAGTACGCAACGACTATATCCGAATATCGGAAATTACTGTCAAAAGGACACCAATACGTGGTGGTGGCCTTCCCTTTTATTTTATTTTAAATATTATCAACAGGTTTATAGGACCTGATTTAGTACCTATAGGGCCTGTCTTCTTGACAATTGTGTATGTACTCTTTTTCCCTGGTACCTCAATTTTTCGGTCTGTGTTTGTCTTCTTTTGGATATCTAAATATGTCATTTTTAGGAGAAGGATGATGGATACTATTGTTTATCTCATCAGTTTATTTTCACCTCGGATGTCCTTTAGGTTTGTGTTTGTTTTTCTGTTTCATGTTAAAAGTCAAGTCCAACTCTACCACCCCTACCAATACGGATGTCGGGATCTGCCCCGTGGATTACTTCAAGAATCACCCACAACTCTTTATGAAGAAGATGGAGGAGTACAAACAAAAAGGCATAACACCTGATTTTAGCAGACTGGCCAGCTGTTCCACTAATGAGAATTGTGACCCTGGCAGGCTGTGCTGCTTATCACTTTGTGGAATGAGATGTATGATGGCTATCCATGGTAAGCACCTTTTTAGGAATAATCCAGACTCCACCATCTATCACTATATTATTATTTTTTTAATTTAAGTATTTATATAGCGCCGACATATTACGCAGCACTGCCACTGTACAGAGTATATAGTCTTGTCACTAACTGTCCCTCAGAGGGGCTCACAATCTAGTCCCTACCAAAGTCATATGTCTATGTATGCATCGTGTATTGCATGTATCATATTCTAGGGGCCTTAAAGGAATACTGTGGGGGGGGGGGGGGGGGGGTCGGGGGAAAAAGAGTTGAACTTACCCAGGGCTTCTAATGGTCCCCCGCAGATGTCCTGTGCCCGCGCAGACACTCACCGATGCTCCGGTCCCTGCCTCTGGTTCAATTCTGGAATTTCCGATGGTAAATTAAGAAAACCACTGCGCCTGCGCAGCCGTGTCTTTGCTCCCGCTGACGTCACCAGGAGCATACTGCACAGGCGCAGACCGTACTGGGCTTGCGCAATACACGCCTGGTGACGTCAGCAAGAGCAAGAGCGCGACAGTGCAGGTGCATTGGTTCTCCAACTTTAAAGTCAGAAATTATAGAAGTGAACCGGAGGCGGGTCCGGAGCATCGGTGAGTGGCTGCGCGGGCACAGGACGTCTGCGGGGGACCATTAGAAGCCCCAGATAAGTTCAACTCTTTTTCCCTCTACCCCCTTACAGTAGTCCTTTAAGGCTGTATTTACTCTTACAATGTGGTGCGTTGAGTTGCGTTGAGTTTTGCTTAGTTGCTTTGCTGTGCAGCATGCATTTTTTCAATGGGATGCAACGCAACTCGCCGCAACTCAATGCAATGCATCTAAGCTTGAATCCAGCCTCAGCAGACACCTTTCTCTACTCCAGCTAGAAGATGTTTGATCTCTGCTGTAGAGCAAATAACTCACTCTTTTCTATTGAGTGGATTGATAGGTACAGGAATCTACTCACTCCTGCTAACAGTCTAATTTATTGACACGAACCACTTACATCTGCTAACATTCCATCCAACTTACTGACACTATTATAATCCGAACATTTGTACAGGGGTGCAGCTAAGTTTTTTGTGGCCCCAAGCGGACTGTAGCAAGAGGCCCTATCCTGCGCCGCGGCGAAAAATGGGTGTGGCTATCCCGCATAAGTGGGCGTGGCCATGACATGTGGGTGGAGCAGGAGGGCGGATTGGGGCGGGGCTGTTTGCGGGGAAAAAATGGATGTTGGGGTGATTGAGGCGCGCGTAGCGCGCCGAAAGATTGGCGCGGCCATGACATTGTATGGGCGAAGCTTAACCGTAGCACAGCAAATATAGCCAACTATGACCATTAAATAATAAATGCAGCAACAGTTACCCCAGACACCAGAAAATAAAAACGCAATTTGGGCCACATTTCAGCAGAAATCAAACGCAATTAGGGCACATTTTCAGCAGAAATCAAACGCAATTAGGGCACATTTTCAGCCGAAATCAAACGCAATTAGGGCACATTTTCAGCCGAAATCAAACGCAATTAGGGCACATTTTCAGCAGAAATCAAACGCAATTAGGGCAGAGTTCAGCAGAAATCAAACGCAATTAGGGCCACATTTTCAGCAGATATCAAACGCATTTAGGGCACAGTTCAGCAGAAATCAATCGCAATTAGGGCCACATTTTCAGCAGATATCAAACGCAATTAGGGCACAGTTCAGCAGAAATCAATCGCAATTAGGGCCACATTTTCAGCAGATATCAAACGCATTTAGGGCACAGTTCAGCAGAAATCAATCGCAATTAGGGCCACATTTTCAGCAGATATCAAACGCATTTAGGGCACAGTTCAGCAGAAATCAATCGCAATTAGGGCCACATTTTCAGCAGATATCAAACGCATTTAGGGCACAGTTCAGCAGAAATCAATCGCAATTAGGGCCACATTTTCAGCAGATATCAAACGCATTTAGGGCACAGTTCAGCAGAAATCAATCGCAATTAGGGCCACATTTTCAGCAGATATCAAACGCATTTAGGGCACAGTTCAGCAGAAATCAATCGCAATTAGGGCCACATTTTCAGCAGATATCAAACGCATTTAGGGCACAGTTCAGCAGAAATCAATCGCAATTAGGGCCACATTTTCAGCAGATATCAAACGCATTTAGGGCACAGTTCAGCAGAAATCAATCGCAATTAGGGCCACATTTTCAGCAGATATCAAACGCATTTAGGGCACAGTTCAGCAGAAATCAATCGCAATTAGGGCCACATTTTCAGCAGATATCAAACGCAATTAGGGCACAGTTCAGCAGAAATCAATCGCAATTAGGGCCACATTTTCAGCAGATATCAAATGCAATTAGGGCACAGTTCAGCAGAAATCAATCGCAAATTCGCAATTAGGGCTGCGGCTGCAAAAAGAAAAGAATTTACTCACCTGGCAGGCTGGCACTGGCAGAAGTCTTCTCTCCCTGGTCTCCTCTCCCGGCCGGCTTCTCAGGCGCGCAGTTCCCACGGAGCTCCCTTCCTGGCTTCCTCCTCCAATCTCCCGCGCTGATTCATGCAGGGCTACGGGTCGGGAAGATGGCCACCCGAAGCCCTGTACTGGAGACATAGCCTCCAGAGCAGGGCTTCGGCGGCGGCCATCTTCCTGTAGCCCTGCTCTGCTCTGCCAGCCCGGCGGGGCTGCGGGGAAAAAGTGACGTCACGCCGACGTCACGGAGCCGCCGAGGCCCCTAAGATTGTGAGGCCCCAAGCGACCGCTTGGTTCGCTTTATGCCTCGCGGCGCCCCTGCATTTGTATAACACTTTTCTCTTGTTGGAGTAAAAGCGCTCAAGAGCTGCAGACTGGGACACGCTCAGGAGGCCACCCAGCAGTGTTAGGGAGTCTTGCCTTGAACTCCTTACTGAATAGGTACTGACCCTAGCTAGGATTCGAACCCTGGTCTCCCATGTCAAGGGCAGTGCCCTTAACCAGTACACTATTATGAAGATGTTATCTACCTGCAGATGTGCCTGCCTCGGTGAAGACATGTATGTATACTAACTCCTAAATAGTATACAACTTCTGCAGGCTAGCAAAAATGATGGATAAACCTTAAGTGGAAACTTCCAGCTGCCGCAGAGTTATCCATCCATCCCTCAAGCAAGCATACAATATATTCCGCTATTGAATTATTTCTTGCCTATATATTCCAGTATTCTTTCCAATTTGCTGCAAGAAATATAACAGTAAAGCTTGGCACAACGATTTGGGCTCTGAATGAGCACTTGATGAAGGGCACTAGCCGGAACCATCATAACAGCCTTTGCTGTTATATTTCTTTCTGCAAACTGGCAATAAATAAGGGAGCACACCGCAAACCCTCCATTATCCGTCACCGACGGAGATCGACTGATGCCAGGCAGGTGGCAGAGATGGAGTTGCTAGACAATTTGAAAATCAGCCTGTGGTGTATGGGAAAGCAACAGATCTCTCTGAGCAGATTTGATCAGAGAGAGATCTGTCTTTTGGTCGATCTGCTCATATATCGCTATATGTATGGACACCTTAACCTCCTAAACTCGGGGTAAGCCGCCACGGAGGATTTCTCAGGCCCTGTTGGGCCAATTTGCATATTTTTTTGTTAGCACTTTGCTAGCTGCATGTAGATGCCGATCGCTGCCGCTCCGCGCCAATTCGCCGCTACCTGCCGTGTTAGAGGGCCCCCCCCGAGACCCCGTGCGCAGCCTGGCCAATCACCGTCAGGCAGCGCTAAGGGGTGGATCGGGACTCCCTCCAACGCCGTGATGTGGATAACGTCGATGACGTCATCCCGATCGTCGCCATGGAGACGGAGAAGCCAAACAGGAAATCCCGTTCTGAATGGCATTTCCTGTTTGCTCTGATCGCCGGAGGTGATCGGAAGGGGTGGGGGGATGCCGCTGCACAGTGGCTATCATGTAGCTAGCGCTAGGCTAAAAAAAAATAATTAAAAAAAAGTGCTGCGCCACCTCCCTGGCGATTTTATTGTATCGCCCAGGAGGTTAAGAGATGTCTGCAGCAGTCTTGACTTGTAGAGTACTAATATCCACTTGAGGACCCACCCTTTACCCCCCCTTAAGGACCAGCGCTGTTTTAGCTGATCTGTGCTGGGTGGGCTCTGCAGCCCCCAGCACAGATCAGCGTGCAGGCAGAGCGACCAGATCGCCCCCCTTTTTTCCCCACTAGGGGGATGATGTGCTGGGGGGGTCTGATCGCTCCTGCCTGCCGGGTGTTTTGCGGGGGGGGGGCACCTCAAAGCCCCCCTCCGCGGCGAAATCCTCCCCTTCCCTCTCCTGGAGATCCGGGCTGCCCCCCCTGGAGATCCGGGCTGCACAGGACGCTATCCGTCCTGTGCAGCCAGTGACAGGCTGTCTCCTGTCACATGGCGGCGATCCCCGGCCGCTGATTGGCCGGGGATCGCCGATCTGCCTTACGGCGCTGCTGCGCAGCAGCGCCGTACAATGTAAACAAAGCGGATTATTTCCGCTTGTGTTTACATTTAGCCTGCGAGCCGCCATCGGCGGCCCGCAGGCTATTCACGGAGCCCCCCGCCGTGAATTGACAGGAAGCAGCCGCTCGCACGAGCGGCTGCTTCCTGATTAATCAGCCTGCAGCTGGCGACGCATTACTGCGTCGCTGGTCCTGCAGCTGCCACTTTGCCGACGCACGGTATAAGCGTGCGGTCGGCAAGTGGATATAGATTGCCACCCGATGCCACCCAACAATTGCTCTCTGATTTTAATTGCGATCAGAGAAGAATCAATTCCTACAACACGAAGCACATCAATTTTCAATAGATTGCATAAAATCTGGTGAAGTTGATCAAACCATACAGAAAAATACATATATATAAAAAAATAATATGAGTCTATGTATGAACATACATTATTTTTTTTATATATGTGTTTTATATCCAATATTGATATGCTGCACAGAGGTTTGTAGATCCAGCATGAACTTACCTCTGTGATTACTTTAGGTAGCTTTGCCTTGGGTCAGTTATCATTTCATAACAGTTTAATCACACAGTCAGTTAATAAATGATTAGCTTCAGAATCTGATCATCCCCATAGAAAGTTCTGATTCAGCCCTCCCAATTCTGTTTTTTTGTAGATAGAAAAAAAATCACAGATTTTCACCACTAGAATTGCCATCTTTATTTACTTTTTTTCTTGATGATCGATGCGTTGTGAGGACACTTCTCAGCAGTAGTGATGAGCACAAATTTTTACATAATCATAATTTTACATCGTAATTCACAATTAGAATGTAAAATTCAGGAAGAATTTGTATTTAAACTTAATCAGCAAATGTAGCTTCCCAGTTTCGCAGACGTTTTGTGCCAAGTTTACGGTTAAGACCAAAGCCCCCATACATACTATCATCACCAAAATGGCTACATATATTAAGGAGAACAACAGCAAAAAGTAAAAAAATAAATGCATTAAAAAATGTAGTTTTTGAGAAAATCGATTTAAAAAAAGGCAAAAGAAAAATGGCTTTTAAACTGTAATTTTTCTGAGTTTAAAAAAAACATTCTTGCATTTTAATAATCAATTTTTCTCAAAAACTATTTTTGAGATTTTTGAAAGAAAAAATGTTTTATTTGTTGCCACCATTCCCCTTTATATACATAGCAATTTGGAGATGTCAGTATGTATGGGGGCTTTGCTATTAATTGCTAAAATTGGCAAGAAAAATTACATGAAATTATGAATAGATTACGTGAAATCAATTGAATTTCCAAATCGCAATTACTTATAGCCGTAATTAGAAAAATATGTGTGTAATATATAATTATATATGTGTAAAATATATGAGTCTATGCACTGGAAAGTGGGCGTGTATAGGTAGTATAGTTGCACCAGTATAGGAAGTATAGATGCCCCAGTATAGGTAGTATAGATGTCCCAGTATGGGTCTTATAGCTACCACAGTATTGGTAGTATAGCTGCCCCAGTATAGGAAGTATAGATGCCCCAGTATAGGTAGTATAGATGCCCCAGTATGGGTAGTATAGCTGCCACAGTATATTTAGTATAGCTGCCCCAGTATAGGAAGTATAGATGCCCCAGTATAGGTAGTATAGATGTCCCAGAATGGGTCTTATAGCTACCACAGTATTGGTAGTATAGCTGCCCCAGTATAGGAAGTATAGATGCCCCAGTATAGGTAGTATAGATGCCCCAGTATGGGTAGTATAGCTGCCACAGTATTGGTAGTATAGCTGCCCCAGTATAGTTAGTATAGATGCCCCCGCATGGGTAGTAGAGCTGCCTCAGTACAGGTAGTATAGATGCCCCAGTATGGGTAGTAGAGATGCCCCAGTATAGGTAGTAGAGCTGCCCTAGTATAGGTAGTAGAGCTGCCCTAGTATAGGTAGTAGAGCTGCCCCAGTGTAGGTATTAGAGCTTCCCCAGTGTAGGTAGTAGAGCTGCCCTAGTGTAGGTAGTCGAGCTGCCCCAGTGTAGGTAGTATAGCTGCTCCAGTATAGGTAGTATAGCTGCCCCAGCATAGGTAGTATAGCTGCCCCAGCATAGGTAATATAGCTGCCTCAGCATAGGTAGTATAGATGCCCCAGTATGGGTAGGAGAGCTGCCCCAGTATGGGTAGTAGAGCTGTCCCAGTATAGGAAGTAGAGCTGCCCCAGTATAGGTAGTATAGCTTCCCCAGCGTAGGTAGTATAGCTGCCCCAGAATAGGTAATATAGCTGCCTCAGCATAGGTAGTATAGATGCCCCAGTATGGATAGGAGAGCTGCCCCAGTACGGGTAGTAGAACTGCCCCAGTATAGGTAGTAGAGTTGCCCTAGTATAGGTAGTAGAGCTGCCCCAGTATATGTAGTATAGATGCCCGAGTATAGGTAATAGAGCTGCCCCAGTGTATGTTGTAGAGCTGCCCCAGTGTATGTTGTAGAGCTGCCCCAGTATAGGTAGTATAGCTGCCCAAGCGTAGGTAGTATAGATGCCCAAGCATAGGTAGTATAACTGCCCCAGCATGGGTAGTACAGGTGCCCTAGTATGAGTAGTAGAGCTGCCCCAGTATAGGTAGTAGAGCTGTCTCAGTATAGGTAGTAGAGCTGCCCCAGTATAGGTAGTAGAGCTGCCCCAGTATAGGTAGTAGAGCTGCCCCAATATAGGTAGTAGAGCTGAGCTGCCCAAGTATAGATAGTAGAGCTGCCCCAGTATAGGTAGTAGAGCTGCCCCAGTATAGATAGTTGAGCTGCCCCAGTATAGGTAGTTGAGCTGCCCCAGTATAGGTAGTTGAGCTGCCCCAGTATAGGTAGTATAGATGCCCCAGTGTAGGTAGTAGAGCTGCCCCAGTATAGGTGGTATAGATGCCCCAGTGTAGGTAATAGAGCTGTCCCAGTGTAGGTAGTACAGCCGCCCCAGTATAGGTAGTAGAGCTGCCCCAGTGTAGGTAGTAGAGCTTCCCCAATATAGGTAGTATAGCTGCCCCAGTATAGGTAGTATAGCTGCCCCACAGTAGGTAGTATAGATGCCCCAGCATAGGTAGTATAGGTGCCCCAGCATGGGTAGTATAGCTGCCCCAGTATGGATAGTAGAGCTGCCCCAGTATAGGAAGTAGAGCTGCCCCAGTGTAGGTAGTAGAGCTGCCCCAGTATAGGTAGTAGAGCTGAGCTGCCCCAGTATAGGTAGTCAAGCTGCCCCATGATTGGTAGTAGAGCTGCCCCAGTATAGGTAGTATAGCTGCCCCAGAGTAGGTAGTATATATGCCCCAGCATAGGTAGTATAGCTGCCCGAGCATAGGTAGTATAGCTGCCCCAGCATGGGTAGTATAGATGCCCCAGTACAAGTAGTAGAGCTGCCCCAGTTTAGGTAGATGAACTGCCCCAGTATAGGTAGTAGAGCTGCCCCATTGTAGGTAGTAAAGCTGCCCCATTGTAGGTAGTAAAGCTGCCCCAGTAGAGGTAGTAGAGCTGAGCTGCCCCAGTATAGGTAGTAGAGCTGCCCCAGCATCGGTAGCTGTGCTGCCCCAGTATAGGTAGTAGTGCTGCCCCTGTATAGGTAGTATAGACGCTCCAGTGTAGGTAGTAGAGCTGCCCCAGTGTAGGTAGTGGAGCTGCCCCAAGCCCCCCCCCCCCTCCGTTCCTGCAGCCGCCGCTCATGTATCCCTCTGAGCTGGCGGCTGCTACCTTTATGAAAGTTCCTGCCGCCGCCTCCTCTCCTACGTTACAGGAGCTCCCAGCCTTCTCTCCATCTGTTGTTAGCTACAAGAAAATGGCTGCTGATGTCCGCATTTGCGGACTTCGGCGGCCATTTTCTTGTAGCACTGCTGTAATTACAGAGCGGGGCGACGAGGGGTGCTAAGGGGGTGCTTGGAATTTTTTGGAGAGTGCTTCAGCACCCCAAAGCACTCCCTGGTGCCGCCCATGACTGAGTTGCAAATATTTATGTACATTTTTATGCAAATTGAAAATGGACCAATCAATTTAAACCTGGGTGAGACTTAATTGGTCCATTTTCAAGCTGCATATATTTGCATAAATAATTATATAATTCTGCATTAACTTGTAAATATTTGCATCTCATTGATCATCAATAATAGGCAGCAGCACAATTGTCCCTGGGGCTAAAATGACAATGACACTGATGAAGAGAGTGTTAGGAAACTCTCCTAAAAGACACCACATTAAACAATATAAAGTCGAACTAAAAGTTATTACCCTTCCTCATTCCTCCAAAACTAAAATAAACTGATTTGTTGGAATGCCTCTTTAATTCATATTTGACGAAAAAGGGTCTGTAAGGCCTTGTTCACATTGCGTTCCTTTCGCGTGTCCGTCCGCGTTGGGCTGTTTTTGAGGCGTCTTTTTTTCCAATTCCCAGCGCTTGGGTGGGCGATTCGTTTTTGTGCTTAGCGGTTTTCTAAGCGTTTTTTCCGAGCGGTTTTGTAATTCACTTCCTGACGCAAGTCAGGAAGTGAACTCTTTGACCCGGAAAATAATAAATACAATGTATTTATTCTTAAAAATGCGAACGCAATTGCTACACAAATCAATTTTGTGAGTATTTTGTGTTTCTCCTATACTTTCATTGAGGCGGAACCGCCTCAAAAATTGTCCACGCACCGCTTTAATGAACGGACAGAGCTGATATGAACCTTCTCATAGACATTCAGTGCACAAGTGTTTGGTGGGCAATTTTAAAAATCGCCCGCGTGTGAAAAAAAAACCCGAAACCGCCTACATTGTGAACGAGCCCTTACAAAGCAAATACTGTAGCAGTTGTAATTAAATTCTATCATATTGCTGCTAATGTGCAACTTCAGTGGATGACGAGTGTTTGCATGCATGTGTGCGCTTTCCAGATAAGTTTGACCAAAGAAACATTATATGCATAACGATTTCACTTTTTGTCTGCAGAAAGTAATGCAGCAGAGACATTGCATCTAATAGAAAAAGAAGTGATACCTGAGGATGCATCAAAGTCATATAGTAAGCATATTTTTCTTTTAATATTCATTTCAGCAATTGTCCCCGGCTGTACACTACCACCGAGTCTCTGACGCATTCATCATTTAGTCACATGCTCATTGGTGTGTCAGCTACAGTAAATCCATGCCCCGTTGCTGACTAATAACCTTTCTCTATAAAGGCTCATACACATGAGCCACAGCGGTGGCTCGAGCCATAAAAAAAAAAAGAAAAAGCAGCGACAGCTCGTCGCCAGGTCCCTCTGTGCAACAGCCGTACATACGGCGCACAGAGGGACACAGATTCGGCAGAAGCTGTCGCCGAAGGTTCCTCCCCCCCCCCCCCCCCCCCGCCGGAAGCTCCATACATTGTGTATGGAGTTACTGTCGCTAGTCCGCAGCTATGCTCACCACTATACCACCAATGTTACAGGCTGAAGACAACCAGTTCACTCATCTCTTCAACTACAAGAAAGGCCCAGGAGTAGTCTTAGCTACCATAATATCTATGTTACGGCAGGGCCCTTATTACACTTACTCTTACAGGGCTATGGAAACCGTTTTGCCCATGTGATAAAGCGAGGTGCAAAAATGAAATCATGCCTAGCAGAGGGTGGTTTTAATCCATCAACCTCTGGGTTATGGGCCCAGCACACTTCCACTGCGCCACTCTGCAGTCTGCTTACATTTGTATACAATCTTCAAGTTTAAGAAGGGTACATTAGTTGAAATAGTTACACTACAATCTATGTTACAGCAAGGCCCTAATGACACTTTCTCTTAAGGGGCTATGGCCGCCGATTGGCCCATGTGGTAAAGCAAGGTGGAAAAAACAAAGTACACCGAGCAGAGGATGGTTTCAATCCATCAACCTCTGGGTTATGGGCCCAGCACACTTGAGCATAGCTGCCTTCCAAGCAGTTGACCTGGGTTAGATTCCTGGCCAATGTATGTGAGCTTGCTTTTGATAGCCTACAAATCCCTGGAAGACAAGATCGAGAGAGAGGGAGGTGGTGGTGGTCCTTTTTGCCACCGAAATAGTAATCGGATTCGGATATCTGGTAGAAATCCGCGATATCCGGGTCATGCGTCAAACTATCCGCAGATAGCTATCCGGATTTGGGTCCAACTATCTGGAATCCGGATCCGGCTGGACAGCGTAAAAATGATCGGATATCCGGGTTACCCGGAAATCCGAAATCCGGATGGTTCTAAGCAGCCATGAATATACTCTTGTATACTCAAGAATTACCCTTAATCCCATCAAACAAACATTTTTTTTTAGAAAGTTCATTCATCTCATAAATATGAGCCATAATGCCACCTGCTGGAATAATACCATATGACAGCATACATGATTAATGAGCTTAGAGTGCCATCTACTGGTCATGAATCGGTACAGGTTTTGAAAAATTAATTTGCATAAAATAAATCTTTAAACACTTCCACTGCCTTGTGATTAGTTAAAAGATAATCGTTGTCACATCCCATTATTTGCTGATTGGTTCTCAGTAAGCCTAAAGGCAGGTATGAAAAGATTGTGAGGGGGTATATAAGAAGGGTGCAGGGGGCACAAGGGATCATCAGATCAGATCATCACAGGTCATCATAAGAAATCCATACCATCTGAGTGATCCCAAAGGAACACGCCCTAGACGCCATTTTGGTAACTATTATTAATGATCATTTTAGTTATTATTGCTTATCATAGCGCAGCATATCTGAACATATGATGTATTAATTGTGTTTCATTATTTGATAGTTTATATAACCACCTGAAAAGGGGTGAATTTCTCCAACGTTGCAAATTGAACAAGTTCATCATATTTATGCTTACCATATGTTCATTGATAACTGACTGTGAGGTTGTATAACTCATTCTGGAAGTAAGCGCTAGATATTTCAAACTATCTACCTTGAGCATTGGTGTTTCATATATCATATTCACACCACGCCTAGCGAAGTTTATGCTGACTCATTGGATATCTCATTAAAAAAATATTATATTATTACCCTCTTGCTCTGTATAGTAATATAGACCAGCATATGTTAAAATGCTGATAGAGATGGTATCACTGCTAGATAATTGATTGCATACTGATTTTACTTGTGGGACAACGCCCGACATCGCGTATTTCACCAGTCATTTTCACATCGAAATGGTATTTTCGATTTTGAGAACATTTGTATTTTGGAAATATGTCAAAAATTCACAAAACATCTATAATTTTACCGCAAAAAAAACATTATTTTTACTGTAATAAAATCCTTATTTTTACCGCAAATATCGTTATTTTTACTGCATAATCGCAAAAAAATTAATTTATTGAAGCGTAAAAAAATGGGAAAAATCACAAACTTATTACAAAATGAGTTTTGATGGCATTTTTCCTTGAAAGTTGAATTTATAATTATTTTCACAAAAATGAATGCGAAAAGAATATCGGCATTTTTGCTCATCACTGCCACACGGTCATAAGACAAGTCACACTATGAACATTAAAAAGTGAACATTATTTAGTACTGCTATGATGCAGCAGAAGTACACCACCTCTATAAAGCTTGCCACAGTCACTACAAAGCTGCACTACAAAGTAGTGGAACTTCCCCGCAACTATCTCCTCGGGTGACCAAATTATCGGCTATGGCCAGTAGTTCAGTGACTTAACGTGGGCACCTATGGCAGTGCCCATTTCTCCAGGCAGCAGATTGTGCCCAAATTACCTGCTTTGCACTTAACATACCCAACCTAGCAGTGAGAGAGTATAAATAGAGTATAAATAGACTTGGAAATACAGTTCTAACCTTTTTTTCCTGCACCTGGTAACATCTTTTCTCATTGTTTTGCTTTACCAGCGGAGACTGAGGATGACAAGAAATATGGAATGTGCCCTGGCAATTTCAGGAAAGCCCATCCAGAGGTCCATGAAGAAATAAAACAAGCCTTAGACCTTAAAAAATTATTTAAGCAGAGCCAAGGTACTGGCAACAATACAGATGCTAAAGGTCCTACTGGCGTACCCAGTCCTGGAAAACCTTTCTACAATATCAATGCATTAGCTGACTGCAGCGTGGATGGAGACTGTAGCAATCAAATGAGGTGCTGCCGTACAATGTGTGGGATGAAATGCCAAAAAACAGTGTTCTGTAAGTATTCAGCAAGTAGTAAGAATGGGTTTCTTATTTCATAATAAGAGTAAGCTCTTCCAAGCAGAAACAAATCAAGAGCAGACCAATAGGATGTCAACTAGGCCTCAAATGAGACCTGGAGTCCATTGTACTTCTACATTTATAGCCTACCTTATACAACTGTGACCACTGAATTAGTATTAACCATTACTCATTACTAGTCTCTTCTTTCAGAGGACCTCTTCTTTCAATTAGAATATAAACACCATCCAATATAATTATATGTCATCACCATATGCCTGTACACAGCTTCTAAAGCAAGCAAGATTCTTTTTTTATAATAACTGTAAGGCTTGGTGGTGTATTCTCCACAGTCAGCATGCAACGCATGAGCTGGCGTGGAGGAGGTACACACACTAGCACCAGGAAACAGGCTATCCCTAGTATAGTGGAGGGGAGGACTGACTCCAATAGGAGATTGTGGCGCACAGAGCCGGTGCAGATCTGACAGCCACAAACAATGCTTTCGTTATAACGTCTCAGCGCAAAGTAGCGCTGAGCACATAAACCAGAACTGAGGAGATCAGGACAGGTAGACAGAATGAACGCTTGCTAGCTAGCGGCTACTTAGCGACAGCAAGCGTCCAAAACCAGACAGACTGGAATGAGGCAGCCAATGCGTTGCGGCGATGGCGTGCCTCACAAAGACAGGACAGGACAGTCAGAAAACAGCAGGATTAAGATAGATGAACGTAACACAGATAAATATACAATAAGTATGTTTTCCTAGCGTATTACAATTACAGCTATCAATGAAACTATTTGTAACGTCTGACTAACATATGTATATATCGGCAATGAACCGATATATGACATAAGCAGGAACGCTGACTAGGACTAGAGTAATACAGGGAACAGGACTCAGAAGGATTCGCTATCTCTTCGCAGAGATGAACGCAATCCACAAACGGTAACAGAACAGGATTCAGAAGGATTCGTTATCTCTTCGCAGAGATGAACGCAATCCACAAACAGTAACAGAACAGGATTCAGAAGGATTCGTTATCTCTTCGCAGAGATGAACGCAATCCACAAACAGAACCAGGAGCAGGATAACTAGCTCAGCACGGGTGTTCACGGTACGCGCAAACTACCAAAACGTGCTGGAAACTGACTAACTGAACACAGGATATAAACAGTTCGTGTACGTATACATCAGCGACACTGATGTATCACGTAACACAAATACAAGGAAAATAATAAACGTGCTGGTATGCATATATATTGGCAATGAACCAATATATGATGCAAAACCAGCAAAGTATCTTTATAACAAGAAACATGATCGGGGGCTAAAGCGACAGCAAGGCAGGCTTAAGCTGAAGCTATGAAAACCCAAGGAAACCCTGCAGGAAGCAGATCTTTATACTGAGGTCATCCAATGGGAGCAGACATGCAGATTCCCACACAGGTGAATGATAATCAGTCACAAGCTGACAGCAGGGAAAGACAGACAAAGCTATGCAGTTTGCATGGAAATAGATCAGAACTGCCTGAGCTGCAGCACTACTACTTCCAGTAATAGCTGCTGCAGCAGCGATCATTACAGTACCCCCGCCTTTAAAAGCGGATTCCAGACGCTTTTCAAAACTGAAATTCCCAACAAAACAGTCTGACTGATAATTCATGATGACCGGGACAGCCCGGCAAGACCGAATTCCAGAATCAGTCCCCACAAGACTGGACCCATCAGAACCAGAACCTACAGAACCATGCCCATCAGTACTACAAGCCCCAGTGTGACACCCATCAGAACCATGATTTCCAGAAGAAAGCCCTCCGAAACTCCCTGAGCGATACCCACCGCCTTCCAGGAACCGTTCAGAAACGCCAAAGCCTTTGCAATGCCCACCGGTACTGTCTTTACCAACACAAAACCCACTGTTGAACCAGTCCAAGGCACCAGGACAAGTTTTCTCAGAGACCTCCCAGAACACCTTGAAGCTCCAAAGAGATCCCCATAGGTCAGAACGCCCCTTAGGCTCAAATGGAGAACCATCAAGAACCCCTATGGAACCTAGGGCAATTCCCGAGTCAGGGCCACAAGGACAAACATCAATATCAGGGCTTTCAGGGACCAGAACCATCTCTGGGCATGCAGGCAGACTGGCAATATCAGAACGTGTTCCCACTAAGGAAGCATCAGAGCACGCTAACACCTTAGACACACTTGGGCATTCTGGCACACAAAGAACATCTGGGCACACCGGCACAAGAGAAACCTCTGGGCATGTCAAGGAACTGTGAGCCTCAGGGGCAGCCAAGACAGGACCAAAACCAGGACTGGCCAAAAAAAAATCATCATGACTAAACTTCGCAACTACTGGACTTTTACACGAGAATGCTGGATCAGACTTAGATGTCGCTGATTCCAGCAAAGTCAGTAACAAATCAGATTCAGGGGCACTAACAAGACAGGACAAATCTTCTGATGTATGCACTGAACCAAACAGGGACTCCACAACTACCTCTGGACTGGACAGAGACTCATTTAATACACTGGATTGGAGCTCATGAGGCGCTGCAGAACAAGTCAGTATTGCAGCAGCCCCCACTGGACTAGGCAAAACTGAGGAATTCCCTGGACAGGAAGGGGACTCTGAAACCTCTGCCACAGCGGCCAGAGAACCAGAATCTTTCAGGATACAGGGCTGGGTTTCAGGAACACTCATCAGACCGGACTGAAATTCTGAGATTTCTATTATTTTGACCAGAGAATCAGAATTATCCATGTTACAGGGCAAGACTTCTGAAACATTCAGAGGACAGGGCTGGAGTTCCTCGGCTGTTACAACACTGGAGAGGGACTCAACAACATTGGTTAAATCAGACTGTGTACAGGACAAGGTATCTGACACACTTGCTGACGAGGACAATATTTCAATGGCTTCTGCTTTGCTGGGCAGAAATTCATCAAGTTTTATTAGAGCCGACTGTAATTCCAAAACAGCTGCTAGACAAGTGAATATTACTGCAACACCAACTGAGGTAAGCAGTGCTTCAGCCTCCTCTGCTAGAGGGTTTAAAGTATCCAAAGTACTGGGTGAAGCATAAGACTCTGCAACCACAGCTTCACTGGACAGGATCACTGAACAGTCCATATTGCAGGGCAAAACCATGGAAGCACCTGCTGGACAGCATAATGATTCTGTGACCTGAGTTTCATTGGAGAGATCTACTGCACAATTCATGGTACAGGGCAAATTTATTGGAAAATTTTCTGAACAAGGTAATAATTCTGCGATTTCAGGTTCACATAGCAGATGCTCTGAGCTATTCACGAAACTAGAGCGAGGTGTAGAAACAGGAAGATCAAGACACAATGTTTGCGCATCTGAATCACCATTCATTTGTAAAATTGGAAAATTCAGATGCTGGGGTTCTGAGTTTACTAGACAGGATTGCTGGGACTCGGAAACTGATGTAGTGCATCTATTGGCATCTGCTGGATCAGACAGGAGTTGAACTTTATTAACACAGGTAATTTCTGCAGAAGTGTTTGCAGAGACAGGCAAGATTTTTCTGGTGTCTGTTTCACTAAACAAAGAGTCATGAGTACTGGCTAGGCTGGACTCGGAAGTCAGCAGGACCTCTGGATTCTCTGCTGAGAAATTTGCGCAGGGCAAGGTTAAGAATGTATCAGTGGCTTCTGTTTTACTGGGAAGTAACACTGAGTTATCCATGGTACAGGGTGGAATTGCAGGAACTTCAATTTCACACAAAAAGAGCTCCGAATCACCTGCTGAATCAGCCAAAGGTGCTGAAGCAGGCGGGTCAGAACGCCAAATTTGCGAATTCGGAGTCACATAAAAATCATCCAAAATCAGTTCCCACACATCAATCAAGGGAGCCACACAGTCATACCTACACACACCAGCCTCTATTAGGTTATAGGCTGACTTAATGCATGCGTTCAATACCATTTCACTTTTTGCACTGTAAAATTGACAAAATGAACTTGAATCATTCTTCCATTCACAGACCAGGGCTTCCATCTCTCCCCTCTCGAATGGAGGATCCCATGCATACTTAACAGCGAAACATTTAGGCTGATCACAGTCTGCAGATATGATTGTGGCAGGCACATGTATAGGGTTAATTAGCAGGTGATTGGCAGATTCCTTATTCTTAAGAATCTCCAATACCTGTAGCAAGTGTTGAACTGTAGTGTATGCAAACTTCCCTTGGTTCACAAATAAGTTGATTTGTTCAATACTCTGTAATATCTCATCATAATCATACTCAGATAATTCTTTTAAACAAAAATCTTTATTTTCCCTAGCCAGGGAGGAAAGTTCATTAGTAGTTTCATAAGTCCATTTAACTCCCCTGAAAGACAATTGCATTTCATTATCTGTTAATGGCAGAATCTCATTATAGGTCTCAGTCGCTAAGGATAACGATTCTGCAGATTGGACACGTTTCTTAGAACGTTTGCGTTTTGCCTTTGACCTTGCGGTTTTTGGTGATTTATTCAAAGCTGCAGGAAAATTATCAGTAACACTTTCTGCTTGCTGCTCATTCTTGCAAGCAATTGAAGGAGCAGCTGATTGGCCTGCTGCCAGGAGTTCATTAAGAGGAAAAGGCAATGGATCTATGCGCAACCAGTTATGGATCACAAACGCTAGAAATTCCAGCGGTCTATCTTTCAAATCGGAATGATTGAGAACATCAAATGCCCACTGGAATAATTCCCCTTTAAACAAAATATAACTTAGTTGGAGTGCCCAGGTTGAAACAGGAGTCGCTTGGAGATCAGGATTGGTCAGGAACCTGGCACATTCAGAGAAAAACTCATTTTCTGTTTCAGAGCTAAGTTCTTCAAATTTCTTAAAGGAACAGGAACCATAATTAACAGTGTCATACTTTCTGGGAATCCCCCCCACAATGGGGATTGGTAATGGGGTTTTCATAATGTAAGGCTTGGTGGTGTATTCTCCACAGTCAGCATGCAACGCATGAGCTGGCGTGGAGGAGGTACACACACTAGCACCAGGAAACAGGCTATCCCTAGTATAGTGGAGGGGAGGACTGACTCCAATAGGAGATTGTGGCGCACAGAGCCGGTGCAGATCTGACAGCCACAAACAATGCTTTCGTTATAACGTCTCAGCGCAAAGTAGCGCTGAGCACATAAACCAGAACTGAGGAGATCAGGACAGGTAGACAGAATGAACGCTTGCTAGCTAGCGGCTACTTAGCGACAGCAAGCGTCCAAAACCAGACAGACTGGAATGAGGCAGCCAATGTGTTGCGGCGATGGCGTGCCTCACAAGGACAGGACAGTCAGAAAACAGCAGGATTAAGATAGATGAACGTAACACAGATAAATATACAATAAGTATGTTTTCCTAGCGTATTACAATTACAGCTATCAATGAAACTATTTGTAACGTCTGACTAACATATGTATATATCGGCAATGAACCGATATATGACATAAGCAGGAACGCTGACTAGGACTAGAGTAATACAGGGAACAGGACTCAGAAGGATTCGCTATCTCTTCGCAGAGATGAACGCAATCCACAAACGGTAACAGAACAGGATTCAGAAGGATTCGTTATCTCTTCGCAGAGATGAACGCAATCCACAAACAGTAACAGAACAGGATTCAGAAGGATTCGTTATCTCTTCGCAGAGATGAACGCAATCCACAAACAGAACCAGGAGCAGGATAACTAGCTCAGCACGGGTGTTCACGGTACGCGCAAACTACCAAAACGTGCTGGAAACTGACTAACTGAACACAGGATATAAACAGTTCGTGTACGTATACATCAGCGACACTGATGTATCACGTAACACAAATACAAGGAAAATAATAAACGTGCTGGTATGCATATATATTGGCAATGAACCAATATATGATGCAAAACCAGCAAAGTATCTTTATAACAAGAAACACGATCGGGGGCTAAAGCGACAGCAAGGCAGGCTTAAGCTGAAGCTATGAAAACCCAAGGAAACCCTGCAGGAAGCAGATCTTTATACTGAGGTCATCCAATGGGAGCAGACATGCAGATTCCCACACAGGTGAATGATAATCAGTCACAAGCTGACAGCAGGGAAAGACAGACAAAGCTATGCAGTTTGCATGGAAATAGATCAGAACTGCCTGAGCTGCAGCACTACTACTTCCAGTAATAGCTGCTGCAGCAGCGATCATTACAATAACCCTTTAGCAGCCAATTTATTTAGAGTCTTGCAAGTGCTCCAGGCCAATTTATTTTAGCATATTTTTTTTATTTCTTATTTGGTATATTTCCCTGCTTCTAATTAGTACTGTTGTAATGTATATTTATGTCTACGTGTCACTAGGGCGCAGTGTGAGGCAATAACGGAGGACTTCTGCTTCCATTTTCTATATTTTCTGCTCAATAGAGAGAGATCAAAACATTCCAAGAATTTACAGCATAAGGAGTTCTGCCGACTGAAGTCAAAGCAGTGCACTTATCTCAAACAAGATAACTCTATTGAAGTTGCTAATGGGGTAAAGATTCATGGATGAGAAAGAAGAGGGGGGGAGAGGAATTTTTTCCTTATGCAAAACATTAGAAAAATCACACCTTGAGTAAATGAGCTAGTTCTTGGTACCTGGTCACAAAGTGATACTGGAACTGAAAAAAGAAGGGTAGCTAAGGTTATAGGGGCGTGGAGGCCCTTTGCTTAGACTAGCTGAAGTAAAGTTATTCATGCTTACAGAGGGGATATTAACGGGATATGGGCAATGGCAGTAAAAATATTAGCCCATACAAAAAATGTAAAAGTTATTCCCTACACTTATTGTGTGGGCACAGTTTGGAGGGAAAGAGCCTGTGTCCTCCTGGGTTTATTTATTTTTTTCCTGAACTCTCTCTTGTTTACTGTTTTCTACTGAACCTTTAACCTGCCATTTTTCCCTCCAGGCACACACATAATCAACACACTGCCAAAAATCCTCTATACACATTTGGGGTAGGTAATACTGGAAACTGAGCTCGCTACCCATCCCTACTTTACAGAATCATAGAAAATGGTGCACCAATGATAACCATAATGAAAACAACTATGTCTGTTTGTTAACGTTACAACACATACAATTTACAGATGAGGCAATTTTGCTTATGTTAATGTAATGAATAGCGGAGATGCCGCCGCATGGGAGAGCGGCATGGTGGCTATCTCCGCGTCCCAGCCGGCGGCTGCTGCCGCGCAGCAGCGTGATGCTGCCTTGCCTGGTCTTTCTAGTGCACACAGATGGAGAACTACGCGCGCGCCAGGCGACAGGACCTTTATGCTGCTAGAAGAGGAGTCAGCTGATCATGCCGATCAGCTGACTCCAGCTATGCTCCGGATTGGCTGAGTGACTGGGGTGGCGCTGTGGAGCGCTTTTAGTATATATAGGACTCGCTTGTCACTTGCAAGTTGTCTGCTGTTGCGAACATATACGTGTGAGCGCTCAGACCTGAGTCAGATCCCACAGTGTGTTAGAACCAGGCGGAGCTGGGAATTCACACTGAGTCAGATTCCATTGATAGCTTTAAAGTACTATTGCTTGCTACTGTTTGTGTGTTAGACTAGTTCCCAGGTGTTGAGACCAAGGACCTCACACCTAAGACTAGGAGATTGCTATATTGTCAAATAAATCTCCAAAACACTCATGCGCCTATGAATACAAATTTATTCAATCAGGGCCGGGCCGAGGCATAGGCTGGAGAGGCTCCAGCCTCAGGGCGCAGTGTAGGAGGGGGCACAGAATTCATTCAGCTGTCATTCCTAATTGTATTTGAAGCAGAAATAAATAAGAAAAGGGGATACATGGCAGTGACTGCAAGCCAGATAACTAGATATTAAGGTGTTGGGGAGGTTGTGGGCCCTGTGTCCCTCTTAGTCTAATAGCAATCAGTGTGTGATGGCTGGGGTGGGAGGGATGGAGGGGTGCACTTTGCTGTCTCAGCCTTGGGTGCTGGAGGACCTTGTCCCGGCTCTGTATTCAATACCTTAAAAATAAAATGTCATAAAATTTCATAAAATATGAATCTGAGTATAAAAATGCAAGCAGACACCAGTTAACTCACTCAGTACCACCTTCCTATGGTAACTAGTCTGGCACACACCACAACCAACACCTATAGGTTAATTTGCTGAGCAGTCCTCGTTTTCTAGTATATAGTTGCATAAAACATTAATTTCATAAAGCAGTAAACCCTATTAGCAGCGCTGCTTTAAAATATCTTGCCGGCTCTTCCCTTTTATAGCACCAGTCTCCACAATACTGTTCCAATGGCGGTTTCCAATTAGATAGTAAGCTTCATATAGCACCAGATTAAATAAAATGACGTGCTACAGTTTCATACTGCACACTTCAAAAGCACATGCTGAGCAGAAACAGTTCAGAGCTTTGCATAGCATTATAACAGATGACAAGCCTCAATGTTGTATAGCACAGTTCAATGGATGATATAGCTATATTGTTCAGCCATTGAACTGTGCTAGAGGAGAAAGAGAGGTGGGACCACTAGAAACCAGTTTTTTTTACTCAAATATAAACTGAGATTTTGCTCTGGGGGCAATTTTTGGAGCAACAATCTTGGTTTATAATCAAATATATATACGGTATACCATCTATGACTGAATGCCATTGTAAGTCTATTTGCAAGAGAACAACCACAACATTAGTCTTGTACTGCAATAAGTCATTCACCAGTAGTATTATAATCCACAGCATGTGTAAGTTCACTCACAGTATTCCTGTTATACAAGTGTACAGCATTTTAATACTCACTAGGAAACCATTTCTATTCCTTCGTTTATTTTATAGCTAAAGAAGATTTTAAAAAAATGGTATTTGAACATAAGGAAGCTCACAAACAGGATGTGAAAAAACAAGGAAAAGATGACAAAACCCCACCTGGAAAAATAAATAAATGTGCAGCCCATGGAGAAGAATGTGATCATGCTGGCGACCATGGAGAAGCAGAGAAACATGGAAAGAGACCAGGGAAAGGATCAAATAATTTTAGGGACTGTAGAAAGGGCAAGGATCAAGACAGGGACCAGAAGGAAGAAAAGCAGCAAGATAGAGATAATGGGGAAGAAAAGGAGCAAGGCAGAAGTCCAAATGGGTGTAAGCACAGCAAAGGTCCTGGAAAAGGGGGTGACCGTAGCAAGGGCCAGGATAGAGGGCCTAGAAATGGCAAAGGAGATGAACATGGCAGGGGGCCTGCTGAAGGAGAGGAGCATGATGGCAAACAATGTAAGTCAGGCAAGGACCATGGTAAAGGATCCGAACAAGGCAAGGAACATAGTAAAGCATGTAAGCATAGAAAGGACCAGAGTAGAGGGCGTGAGCCTGGCCAGGACCAGGGAGAAGAATTGGAGTCAGGTAGAGGCCAGGGTGAAGAACGTGAACCAGGCAAGGAACGTGGTAAAGAATCTAAACGTAGAAAGGGCCAGGGTAGAGGACGTGAGCCTGGCCAGGACCAGGGCGAAGAATTGGAATCAGGTAGAGGCCAGGGTGAAGAACGTGAACCAGGCAAGGAACGTGGTAAAGAATCTAAGCGTAGAAAGGGCCAGGGTAGAGGACGTGAGCCTGGCCAGGACCAGGGCGAAGAATTGGAGTCAGGTAGAGGCCAGGGTGAAGAAAGTGAACCAGGCAAGGAACGTGGTAAAGAATCTAAGCGTAGAAAGGGCCAGGGTAGAGGACGTGAGCCTGGCCAGGACCAGGGCGAAGAATTGGAGTCAGGTAGAGGCCAGGGTGAAGAACGTGAGCCAGGCAAGGAACGTGGTAAAGAATCTAAGCGTAGAAAGGACCAGAGTAGAGGACGTGAGCCTGACCAGGACCAGGACGAAGAATTGGAGTCAGGTAGAGGCCAGGGTGAAGAACGTGAGCCAGGCAAGGAACGTGGTAAAGAATCTAAGCGTAGAAAGGGCCAGGGTAGAGGACGTGAGCCTGGCCAGGACCAGGATGAAATATTTGAGTCAGGTAGAGGTCAGGGTAAAGGACATGAGTCAGGCAAGCAACGTGGTAAAAGATTTGTGTATCAGGACAAACATATCAAGCAGCATCCCAAGCCAATATAAGTTGTAGTATAGACATCTGTGGTTAGATGTTATAAGTGTGAAATGCAAGCATTAAAATGTTGAAAAAAAAACAATGTTTTTTCTTGTTGTCTTTGTAAGATCATTCCAAATCAGATGTGTGTGTGTGTGAGGAGGAAGAGTGTGTGTGTGTGTGAGGAGGAAGAGGGGGGCATCCTCACAAGTTTGCCTCAGGCAACAAAAAGTCTAGAATCGGCCCTGAGCATAATGCACATTATCAACAGATAGGCATTAATTCAACTGCCTTAGAGCCGAGCCAATTTACTTTTTCTCCTAAGTTTTCTCCCAGGTGAATCTTCACATCTTATCAATAAAATGCCATTTTAACCTTTTGAGGACCGCAGTGTTAAACCCCCTAAAGACCAAGCCATTTTGCTTAAAAAGGGCCACTGCAGCTTTAAGGCCATGCTGCAGGGCCACACAACTCAGCACACAAGTGATTCCCCCTCCCCCCTTTCTCAGAGAGCTCTGTTGGTGGGGTCTGAGAGCTCCCCCAGTGTTTGTTTGTTTTTTTATATTTTCTGTATTTATTTTTAAATACATTTCCTTTTTTTTTTCTACAAACCCGCCCTCACTCCGCCAGCCAATCACTGTGATCAGCTGTCATAGGCTTCAGCCTATAACAAATAGACAAGACAAGGCAAATAACATTTATATCGCACTTTTCTCCTGGCGGACTCAAAGCGCCAGAGCTGCAGCCACTAGGGCGTGCTCTATAGGCAGTAGCAGTGTTAGGAAGACTTGCCAAAGGTCTCCTACTGAATAGGTGCTGGCTGACTGAACAGGCAGAGCCGAGATTCGAACCCTGGTTGCCTGTGTCAGAGGCAGAGCCCTTAACCATTACACCATCCAGCCACCCCAACACCATCCAGCCACCTAGCCTATCCAGTCAGACTGCTCATGGAGCTTTGCCCACCCACAGCTCCGTCCAGCCAGCTAGTGGCGGGGCCGGAATTGTTAGCGTCAAGGTCCTGTCGGCTCTGCTGCTACAGTGAGAGCTGACAGGGCTGACACAGGACAACGTTATGGTGACACCCGTGTCACACGGCTGTCCCCAGTACAGCGCTGCTCAGGGCCTGGACAAGGTTCTCCAGCACTAGAAGCTGAGATTCCAAAATGCACCCCCCCTTCCATATTGGCCATACCTACCTCCTAACTTTTGAAACCAGAAAAAAGGGATACTATGACCCCGCCCTAGCTACACTCCAATTATACATATACCACACTCCTCCTCTATAAAGTTCCTTGGTGTCTGGTGGTCCTCCCTCCATCATCCAGCTTCCCTGATGTCTAGTGGCTTCCCTCTCCTTCATATAGCCTCCCTAGTGCCTAATGTTTCCCTGTCCTGTGCTCTATTAGCCCCAGTATTTGCAGCAGAGTATCGGCACAGCAGTAGCTATGCTTATCTCACCTCCTTCAGGCACACAACCGATGTCCATCCATCTATTACAAATCACTACTCGCTACGCAGGAGAATCAGGCACTGGAGTGGGCGGTGAGCTGTAGAAGGACGGACGTTACTGCACCCCGGAAGAAATGAGATAAGCACGGCTCCCACTGCGTCTATACTCTGCAGTAAATACTGTGGCCATCAGGAGCATAGGGTGGTGGGTGCAATCCCAGAGTCCCCACTTGTCCCGTTTTCATCTGGACGGCCCATCCCGCCATTCCACGCTGCCCCGCTTCTGTCCCGGCCGCTGGGCAAGGGGAGAAAAAAAACTGATTGAGGCACCATCCCTGGGGATGCCGTATGCTCTGCGGGATGGGTGGCCGCTCTTTCTCCCTCCCTCCTAATGTGCCCCCCACTGTGTCCCCCCCTGCCTGCAGAGTTAAATGCGCAGCAGCGGAACGGGCTGTCATTAATCTTACCATTGCCTCTCCGCACCAGGATCTCATCTGGTCTTCTCAGCTTCCTGCTTCCTGTGACATCACAGGAAGCCGGAAGCCTAGAAAAGCCAGATCCCGGTACGGAGCTCAGCTCAGGTTAGTATGGAAAGAGAGGTATTGTAGTGTATACAAATGGTTCTAGGAAGCTTCAGCACCAAACAGCAGAGCTAGAAGTACCTGGTGACTAGTTGCTTCCTGTAGCCAAAGACGCACATTGCTGAGCTCTGCCATCCAAAAACAATCTCCCCTAGTGTTGTCCGGATCATGAACGATTCGGATCTTTGATCCAAATCTCTTTTGTGAGTCGAATCATCCGGATCATCAAAATGAACGATTCGGATCACAAAGGGGGTGGAACCAGGAGCGGCACACCCCCCTCTTAGCGGGCAGGGGGGTCCTGGAAGTAGTAGAGATGGGAAGTCCGGATCTTTTCAATGATTCGGATGATT
The DNA here is from genome assembly GCF_040937935.1 of Hyperolius riggenbachi. NCBI lineage: Eukaryota > Metazoa > Chordata > Amphibia > Anura > Hyperoliidae > Hyperolius > Hyperolius riggenbachi. Next base: position 81,589,629 of record NC_090655.1, read on the forward strand.
CGAATCGGATCATTGAAAAGTTTCGGATCTTTGATCCGAATCTCGAATCATTTTACTAGGGAAGCATTCGGGGGTGAAATGACAAGCAGGACAGGACTTTCCCTGCAGTGGACAGAGAAGGGGAGGGGGGTGGACAGACAGAGAAGGGGGGATGGTGGACAGAGAAGGGGAGGGAGTGAACAGAGAAGGGAAGAGGTGGACGAAGAGGGGTGAGCAGAGAGCAGAAATGTTTTTTTTGCACACATTACAATCATATGCTTTAAACTAGAGTGACCAGATTTTTGTGGGTCCAACCTGGGACGGGGAGTGGGGGGGGGGGGGGCGGAGGAGCGCGCAGCGGCGAAGACTGGGGGGGGGCTGCGCCGCGCCGAAAAAATGAGCGTGGCCATGACATTGTATGGGCGGAGCTAACGTAATGATGTAACAGCGAGGCATAAGAAAGCAGTGTTTACGCTATGATGTGGACAAACGAGACTTTGCATCATGGGTGTGCAGAAACTGTGTGATGCTAATAGTATACCGTAACCACAAAGCAGCAAACATAGCCATCTATGACCATTAAATAATAAATGCAGTAACAGTTACCCCGAACACCAGAAAATAAACGCAATAGGCAACATGTCAGCACAAAATAACCGCAATGCGGGCAAACATTTCACCAGACAATAAACGCAATGCCGGCAAACATGTCAGCACAAAATAAACGCAATGCGGGCAAACATGTCAGTACAAAATAAACGCAATGCGGGCAAACATTTCACCAGACAATAAACGCAATGCGGGCAACATGTCAGTACAAAATAAACGCAATGCGGGCAACATGTCAGTACAAAATAAACGCAATGCGGGCAAACATTTCACCAGACAATAAACGCAATGCGGGCAAACATGTCAGTACAAAATAAACGCAATGCGGGCAAACATGTCAGTACAAAATAAACGCAATGCGGGCAACATGTCAGTACAAAATAAACGCAATACGGGCAACATGTCGGTACAAAATAAACGCAATGCGGTCAAACATTTCACCAGAAAAGAAACGCAATGCGGGCCAACATTTCACCAGAAAAGAAACGCAATGCGGGCAAACATTTCACCAGAAAAGAAACGCAATGCGGGCAAACATTTCACCAGAAAAGAAACGCAATGCGGACAAACATTTCACCAAAAAAGAAACGCACTGCGGGCAAACATTTCACCAGAAAAGAAACGCACTGCGGGCAAACATTTCACCAGAAAAGAAATGCACTGCGGGCAAACATTTCACCAGAAAAGAAACGCACTGCGGGCAAACATTTCGCTAGAAAAGAAACAATGCGGGCAAACATTTCACCAGAAAAGAAACGCACTGCGGGCAAACATTTCGCTAGAAAAGAAACAATGCGGGCAAACATTTCACCTGAAAAGAAACAATGCGGGCAAACATTTCACCTGGAAAAGAAAGCCTTTACTCACCTGGCAGAAGTCTCCGGCCTCTGGCGCGTTGCTCCTAGGACCGTCTTACTTCTCCTGCAGTCTCCCGCGCTGACAGGGCTACGGCAAGATGGCGCCCGAAGCCCTGTACTGGAGACACAAATAGGTCTCCAGTACAGGGCTTCGGCAGCCATCTTGCCGTAGCCCTGCTCGCCTGCCGGTGTCAGGAACAGACACCGGAAGAGGAGGCTGGAGCGGGGCTGCAGGCAATGAACTGGCACGGCGTCTATAGACGCCGCTGCCAGTTCATTGAGGAGAGAGTGGCCAGAGTCCCGAGGCCGGGACGTCCCGCTGCTGAAAGCGGGACGTTTCCCGGGACCTCATGTAGCCTGGGACAGCGGACCCCGAATCCGGGACGCGTCCCGGGCAATCCGGGACGTCTGGTCACTCTATTTAAACCTATATGTTCATCTGTATACTTTAAATGCAAACGTCTCACAGTGAAAGAAAGCATCCCCAATGTGTCCTTTTCTCACCTCCAACACTCATCATATGTTTAGGGAGAAGTCAAGAGCAGCTCTTTAGAGCCGAGTGCAGGAGGATCATATTGCACTGCAATCACAGTGCCTGCCCTGTCCTTCTAGCCCAGCACGCTGTCTGCAAAGTTACTGAGCTGTGCTTCTGAGCCAAAACTTTCCCAGTTTAAAATGATTCGTAAAATGATTTCTGAAAAGATCCGGACTTCCCATCTCTAATCTCCCCTGACTGACACCAGTTCCAGCCTATCCAGTCAGACTGCTCATGGAGCTCCGCCCACCCACAGCTCCGTCCAGCCAGCTAGTGGCAGGGGCGGAATTTTCAGCATCAAGGTCCTGTCGGCTCTGCTGCTACAGTGAGAGCTGACAGGGCTGACACAGGACAGCATTATGGAGCCGGTGGGTGGGGGACGATGAATGCAAAACACACACAGTTTGCAGGAGAGGGGACGAGAGGGAGAAATTAGATATAGATGTCGGTGTCCCTCTCCGCACCCCTGCAGCCCTGCGCTCATAGGCTGGAGCCCACCCAGCATCTGCCTCGGCCCGGCCCTGGAGCTGTTGTAGATCGCAGTGCTGTACAAGGTAATTAGACGGCGGTTTCGCCGTCTAACAGTCTCCGAGCGGCGATCACCACTGGGAGGCCTACCTAGAGGAGATGCACAGGCATTAGCGCGCGCGATCTCTTCAAAGCGAGCCCCAAGGACTTTACGATCGGCGTTAGGAGGTCCTGGGGCTGCCGCCGCGGCTACGCCCATCAGTGTGACATGGTCGGCAAGCAGTTAAAGCAGACCTGAACTCAGAACTTCCTCTATGCTCGAAAAGACACGCAACAGCATAATAACCTTTAAAGAAAAGCATTTCATTGTTACAGCTGATACAAATCCTGCAATAACTCTGCAGTGTATCTACTTCCTGATTGCATGGAAGCAGACATATTGATAATATCCTGTGCTTTCAAATTAGCCTCTCTGCCATGGCAGTCAGCTAACACAGATGATGGATCAATTTACAACTTGTGGTTAGTCACAGATAAAAGGGGATTAGACAGGCTAAATTTGCTAAATACATACAGGGTGCATTTCTCTATGCTTTCCTTCTGTCCATTGCAAAAGTTCAGGCCCACTTTAAGCCACAGCAAGCAAGAAAATACTCAGAATATTTTTGCCAGTACCTTTTCAACTATTTTTGGTACGTTTGCAGAGTGCTAAAAAGTAATTCTAAACACACAGAAGATGAAAATCATCTCCAAGGAGAAAAAGATCATTAGCCCGGTGTCAATCAGCTGCAGATACAGTAAGAGCTAAGTGTATGGATGAGGTTGGCCACAATAGCTGCGTTGTGTGGTTAGACCAGAAGCAGTGAGATCACTGAATATATAGGGCCTCCAGAGTGGCTCCTAACATCAATGGAGAACAGCATGTTACATTTCCAGCAGCCCGGTACTGGTCCTCCTTACCTTGTGACCCAGAGATGGCCAAGATACCTGCAAACCCATAATCTTTAGTGATGCTAAGTTAATTTTTTTAAAGGACTACTGTAGGGGGATAGGAGGAAAAAAGAGTTGAACTTACCCGGGGCTTCTAATGGCCCCCCGCAGACATCCTGTGCCCGCGCATCCAGGGGCGTAGGAATAGGCTCTGCAGCCCCTGCGCCCGCGGGGGGGCCCGGCCCCCCCCCCTGGGGCCCGCTCGGGGCCGTTTTGTGGGTGCTGGAGGGGTGGCAGCATGAGGGGAAAGCCTTGCCCACAGTCGGCGGGGAGAGGGGTAGTTCCCCCCTCTCCCTCACCTCGGGGCTCTCCCCTCTGCGCTCCCCTCCAGCTCGTAAGTGTCTGTGGGGCTGTGGTGGGCAGCGAGCGGCGGGCAGATACATACCTGCTTCCGTGCGTTCCATCGGAGACTTCTCCCTCTAGCGGCTGACGTCACTTCCGGAGGTTCCTCCTCTCCTTGACAAAGCGGGGTTGCGCCCGCGTAACTAGTGGGGTAGCTTCGAGGGGATCTTCCGTCTCTCCTGCTGCACGCTTGCCTCCTTATCTACAACTCGGCTAAGTATTGCCCTATTGCACTTTCTCTGTGTACACAGTTGTGGGCTGCTGCACTGTCAGTTTTCATTAGGAGCCTATTTGCACATACATTGCTTTTAGTCATCACCAGTTATATGTTTATTAATGTTGATTCATTTGCACTATTATAGCACTTTGTCCATGCTGCGGACCTTTTTCATACATGGTTGTTAATCCAATTTTGGTGGTATACACTAAGTGTTATTGTTATTGTCACTATTTATATATTTTTCCTATGGTGTTGTACAATCTAATTGCCTCATTAAGTTATAGCACTGCAATACTGAACCCGGGTTCTCACAGGCAACAGGTTCTATTAAGAAGCTGCTGTCCTGTTTTTGATCTATGATATATTGTTGCAACATTGCCTTTTCATACTAATTTAGCAAGCAATATTTACCAGCATGGAGATTTTTTATGGGATGTTTTATTATGGTTTTAGAGTTTATTGTCAGGTTGAATCCCTGAATTTGTGACTGATTATGTTTAATAAAGATTCATGTCAATTGTTAATATTCACATTGGAGTGGTGCTTTTTGAAGGGCCTCTTTTTTCTACATACAGCATCTATCTTGTTGACCCTAGCACACTCTATTTTTACTCACAAGGGTGCGAACCAATATGTTTTTCTAAAACCTGCTCCGCCCCATACACTCCTACAAGCTGCAAGAGGAGGACTACATCTCCCAACATGCCTCAGCGCCCTTTATTGCAGAGCAAAGCAGAGCTCTGTGGGGCGGCTGAGGCATCGGCTCTTTCAAAACTGAGAACCGGCTCTTGTCGTTCGCAGCAAAGAGCCGGCTCTTAGAGCCGGCTCGTTCGCGAACGACCCATCACTACTCCAGAGATGATAAGCTGCATGCAGAGGCAGAAGAGAAGGTATGCAGGCAGGCTGCTAAGAACACTTCCTGTCCTGTGTGCAGACTCCCAGTACTGGTATAACTGCTAGAATGTGCCCTGCTCTTTTGATACTAGAGTTTTCTTTGAAAGCTGGTTAGGCTGTAAGCTGGTAAAGCTGTAAACCTGTGCTTTAGTGCTGTGCTGTCTCTCCCTCTCCCCTCTCTGTTCCTCTGCCCCCTCTTCCATCTTATGCTGTCTCTACCCCTCTCTGTTCCTCTGCACTCTCTTCCATTTTATGCTCGGCTTTATGTTTGTTTACGTGTATTTTCTGGTGAAACGCTGCCCCATTACGATTATTTTCTGGTGAAACGCTGCTGCCCTATGATTAATTTCTGGTGAAATGCTGCTGCAATAAGTGTATTTTCTGGTGAAACGCTGCCACCTTACGAATATTTTCCGGTGAACTGGTGCTGCAATAAGTGTATTTTCTGGTGAAACACTGCCGCATTACGATTATTTTTTGGTGAATTACGATTCTGAATTACGATAATTACTATTATTTTCTGATGAAACACTGCCGCATTATGATTATTTTCTGGTGAAACGATGCTGCATTATGATTATTTTCCTGGGGGGAGGGGCTTGGGGGGGGCGCCACAGGTTTTCTCGCCTGGAGTGACAAAATGACTAGAGGCACCCCTGTGTGGGGCTGTCCTTCAGTACCATGGCACTGCTGCCTCACTCCCCAGAGATGGGCGGACGGACTTACCGGCACCTCTGGGGTCTTCTTTACTAACCAGTTAAGGACCACAGGGCAAGGAAATGAACAGCGCTACTTAAAAACAGGCAAGTGCCTACCTGCAAAAGAGTGCAAGCCCCACTTGTGGGATATAATACACACCGAGCATACACATGACCTGTCTACCACTGGAGGAGGATGTTAGTTTCCTGTAACAGCTTGCATGCAACCTATTAAGTACTCGTCCCTCCCACTGCGAAGAAGTCAATCCTCCAAGGGAGGAGCCTAACACTAACTAAATCCTAACCTATGTATATGCATAGCCTGGGTGCGGCTAATCAAATAAAATCGAAAATTGAAAATTGCGCAAAAGGTGGATCAGCGCAACACCAGGCCGCCTCCGAATGGCCTCCAATCAGAGGTGCGCTGAGCCCCCTCAGAAACTACGAACGCACCTTGAACCCAAACAGAAGCTCTGCATATACACCAAAAGCATGGCTGTTAAGTGGGAGCAGCTGACCAAAAACGAAATAAATTAGTACATAGCAAGGAAATGAACAGCGCTACTTAAAAACAGGCAAGTGCCTACCTGCAAAAGAGTGCAAGCCCCACTTGTGGGATATAATACACACCGAGCATACACATGACCTGTCTACCACTGGAGGAGGATGTTAGTTTCCTGTAACAGCTTGCATGCAACCTATTAAGTACTCGTCCCTCCCACTGCGAAGAAGTCAATCCTCCAAGGGAGGGGCCTAACACTAACTAAATCCTAACCTATGTATATGCATAGCCTGGGTGCGGCTAATCAAATAACATCGAAAATTGAAAATTGCGCAAAAGGTGGATCAGCGCAACACCAGGCCGCCTCTGAATGGCCTCCAATCAGAGGTGCGCTGAACCCCCCCAGAAACTACAAACGCACCTTGAACCCAAACAGAAGCTCTGCATATACACCAAAAGCATGGCTGTTAAGTGGGAGCAGCTGACCAAGCAAGGAAATGAACAGCGCTACTTAAAAACAGGCAAGTGCCTACCTGCAAAAGAGTGCAAGCCCCACTTGTTAAGGACCACAGGTTTACATACCTCCCTCCCCTACTCCAGTAACCAGGCGATTTTTCACAATTCAGCACACTGCAGCTTTAACAGTATATTGCTCGACCATACAACTTACCACCCAAATGAATCTTACCTCCTTTTCTTGTCACCAGAAGGGCTTTCTTTTTGTGGTCTCTGATCACTGTTGTGATCCGTCTATTTCCTCTCCTCTCATAGGCATTTGATTGTGAGCCGCTCGGAGGGACAGCTAAGTGTCCCCTGTACAGCGCTGCGCTAGATAGAAGTGCTGTACAGGTGTAAACAAAGAGAGATTTTTGTTTTTCTTTGTTAATAGCGTGCCACCCGCGATCGCGGGTGTGGCAAGCTGATCACGAAGCTCTGCTCCGTGTCTCTGCAGGGAATGATCCCTGCTACACCCCGCCTACAGGACCTGACACTGATCGGCAGTGGGAGGATGGCAGCCCCAGGACCGCCTAATGCCGATCGGCGTCAGGTCTGGGAGGTGGGGTTTAGCAGGGAACGTTAGGCAGTTGGGATGGGGTTAAAGGAGACCCCAGATGCAGCAGCAGCAACGTGCGTTAGCATGTTTAGGCCTGATTTTTGCAGGTGTAAGCTGATGCTTATGTCTGATGGGAAGCATCGCTCTCCGGCAGCATGAAAATGGCAATTGGATTGAGTGTAAAGAACCAACCAAGCGATTTCTTTGCTATGGGGGGAGGGGGGGTTTAAATGTAATAGGATTAGGTGATGCTCCCATTGCCTAATGTAAGAACTTGCCAGTTTTGGCAAAAGGGTATGGCCCTTACTGTTGTTAGAAATCGGTGCTGGTAAAAAAGGGCGCACAGGGATAGTGGACAAAAAGGGCGCCGCCATAGACTGCAATGCAAAAAATCGGCTATTCGGCGCCCGACAGGAAAAAAGGGGCGCCCGAGAAATAGCGGTTACAGGAATCGTGTTAACAAAAGTTTTCGTTTACAGAATAAGGTTTATAACAAATATCGTTTACAAGTTCGTTTTGAGTTTGGGTTATACTTATTTTTTCATTTTTAAAGGGACTCTGAGCTCATCTAAAAAATAAAAGTTGTACTCACCCGGGGCTTTTTCCAGCCCAGTGCTGGTTGGGAGGTCCCACGACGGCGTCCTGGCTCCTCTCCTACTCCCTGCTCCAGAATGGCTGACCGGCCGCAGCCCGGGCGACACTCGCCCGAGTGTCGGGCTGCTCCTTCCGCGTATGACGTCACACGCCGGCCGCCTCGCGTCATCACGGCGGCCGGCGTGAAAGTACTGCGCATGCGCGATTAAAGCTCGCATGCACGGTACCGCCACGCCGGCCGCCGTGATGACGCGAGGCGGCTGGCGTGTGACATCAGCCGCGTCATACGCGGGGGGTCTTAGGGTTAGGCACCACCAGGGGGGGTCTTAGGGTTAGGCACCACCAGGGGGTCTTAGGGTTAGGCACCACCAGGGGGGTCTTAGGGTTAGGCACCACCAGGGGAGTCTAGGGGTTAGGGATAGGTACAGGGAGGGCTCTGTGTGAGAGTAAGGTTAGATATAGTTACAGCACAATATATGTAATATATACAATTTATTAAATTATATATATTTAAACAAAGAGGGGTCTAGGGGTTAGGGATAGGGATAGGGAGAGATCTGTGTGAGCCTACAGTTTGGTATAATTACAGTAAAATATCTGTAAAACCTACCATTGCATAGCTATGCTTAATACAAGTGTAAATATCGTTTTTGTTATAGACGATATTTGACGTTTCTTTTTAGAATTCGTTTGTTGTTATAGACGGTATTTTGCCATTTCATTTCCGTTTATTTAACCTATTTAGCACTAAATTTTCGTTTACAACCCCTTAAAGTGACTCCGAGCTCAGAGTAAAAAATAAAATTGGAACTTACCCGGGGCTTTCTCCATCCCAGCCCTGGTCGGGACATCCCACGCCGGCCTCCTGACTCTTTAAAACTTAAAATTTCGGCTATACCCCACGCCTTTTTTTCCAGGCACCCTTTTTTGATACACGTCTTTCACTGTTTATTAATGATCCCAAAACCCAAACATTGACTCAGGGGAACCTCAGGTACTCTGACAAAAAAGAACTTCAAAATGAGATACTACAGTACATCTGGATACAGTATTGTGGCCTTGAGGAGAGGTAGTGAAAGAAGTCAGAAGGGCAAGAAGAATCTGAATGGACAAAACGGATGTGGTTAGATCACTGCATAGATCAAGATTCCTTCAAGATGCATATTGCTAAAAACGATGCTGTGGCAGAAGAAACGTGTCTCATGAGTCAGAGATCCACACACAGCAAATACTAAAGGGCTGCATGCATCCCCAGGTCCACAGGATAGATGCTAGGGAACTGGGACTAGCTGGGAACAGGGGTGTAACTATAGGGGAGCAGCCCCTGCGATCACAGGTGGGGGGCAGAGCTGTAGGGGGCCCCAACTACTAATTTCCCCTCTCCTCTGATACAGTGGGCTATACTTCAGATCTGGTGTATTGTGGGTGGGGTCAGTGAATAATGGCGCACAGCGCCTATGCATAAAAATGGCGCTGCATTAAAAAGATACGCTTATCGCTATTTATCGTTAGTACTGCATAATAATGGCACACAGGGAAAAAAGAAGAAAAACGGCACACACTAACGTTATTTATCAATAGTGGCACACACTAACGTTATTTATCAATAGTGGCACACACTAACGTTATTTATCAATAGCGGCATACACTAACGTTATTTATCAATAGTGCCGTTCATTTGCCAAACAGCAGACGTTATTGCCCACAGTAACGTTATTTATCAATAGCGCCCTACATAAGCCAAACTGCAGATGTTATTTAACTGCAAAACGGTGAATGGATTTAATGTAACACTGTCAAGGTTAGGGTTAGGCACCACTGGGGGGGTCTTAGGGTTAGGCACCACCAGGGGGGTGGTTAGGGTTAGGCACCACCAGGGGGGGTTTAGAAGTTAGGGATAGGTACAGAGAGGGTTCTTTGTGTTAACGTTAAATAACGATAAGGCTTTAGCACTAAATAACAATAAGGCTTTAACGTTAAATAGCGATAAGCGGTAAACGGATTAGCGGCAACACCGTGCGCCATTATTCCCAGGCGCCATTTTCAGATGGATCCATTGTGGGTACCCTTGTTATGGCTGTAAAGATCATGATGGCCACACTTGCTTTATGACCCTTGTGAGATGGGACCCAGGGCTGTGAAGGTCACCAAAAAGAGGCAAAGGATGGAGTGTGAACACAGGGAAGGTCCATCAACATTTAATTGGAGGGCCCAATGACTTGTAGTTACGCCCTTGGCTGGGAAAATGGATTGACAGAATTTTAAATATATTGTATTTAATTTCTGTAAATGGTTACCAGGAGTTCAGCTAATATTATAATAATCTGTTGCTAAGTTTCACCATAACAAGTATTTTTCATGAAGGTTAGTTAATGAATTTCTGTATTTTCCATTACTCACAAAAGGGCCAATCCCATAACAAAATTATCAACTATAAATCTACAATTGCTAGCAATCTAAATCTATACTAGTATACTGACTAAACTTGCCAATTTTAATTTTTTTTATTTTCATAAAAATACAGCTAAACACTCAGGAATTTCTTGGTAATAACATATCTAATCTCAGAGTTCCTTGACTTTAGTATTATTATTATTTAGTATTTATATAGCGCCGACATATTACGCAGCGCTGTACAGTATATATATATATATATATATCTTGTCACTAACTGTCCCTCAAAGGAGCTCACAATCTAATCCCTACCATTGCCATATGTCTATATTATGTAGTGTAAGTTTTGTAGTCTAGGGCCAATTTTTTAGGGGGAGCCAATTAACTTATCCGTATGTTTTTGGAATGTGGGAGGAAACCGGAGTGCCCGGAGGAAACCCACGCAGACACGGAGAGAACATACAAACTCTTTGCAGATAGTGCCCTGGCTGGGATTCGAACCAGGGACCCAGTGCTGCAAGGCGAGAGAGCTAACCACTACGCCACCGTGCTGCCCAGCATGGGGCAGTGCGGTACATTACATTGTGCATAGGAGTCCTGCCCCTCCTCCCCCCTGCTAACACTCATACATTTTGAATGTGATCTATTGACAACAGCTCTTTGCTTTCCGTCCATTAGCCAGTTCCCTATCCATGCATACAGATTCTTTCCCAGTCCTTGCATCCTCAACGTTTGCTCCAGACTGTTGTGGAGGACAGTATCGAAGACCTTTGTAGAGTCCATGTATATCACATCTACAGCATTCAATAGCCTGGGACTCTGATTGGCTCAATAGACTGCCTGTCATGTGACATTACTTGACAGGCAGTCTATTGGGCCAATCAGAGTGCCAGAATCACTTACTTCAAAGTTACTGGACCCGAAGGGGTCACAGAAACAGGATGATCAGTGCGCCTGTTCCTGATAATTAAAACAGCGCTGTTACAAGCGCTCGCTATGCTGGGCATAGCGAGCATTATTCTGACTACAGGTTATAATGCATGCTATGCTGCCAATAGCGCGTATAATGTGCATTAAGGGGCTCAGTGTTAAATAACGAGAGTAACAGCAGGTTACTCCCACTATTTACGTTAGTGAATCAAGCCCTTGATCTTTTATCACTTAAAAAAAAAAATCAAAATAACACTAAATGTTTAAATGCTCAAATGTGATAACAGAATTCCAATACATTTATTTAATAGAACAGTACTAACTTCCTAACCACAGGTTTGTTTCAAATGTCAAAATTAACAGTAAGAAAGACAAAACTTTTTATATAAAATATTCATTTACAAAATTTACATAAAAAAAAAAAAATATTTCTGGATATGTGTATCGCTGCTGTACAGTACAGTATGTAAACTCAGGAAATGTATCAATGGACACGTACAGTAAATTATGTAAAGTGTAACCCATGGGAATCAGAGGAGGCCAGTGGAAAGTTTTACTTATGTGCTAGAAATATGTAATTTTCATAATGCCATATTATCACAACATATAACCTATAATCTTATAAAGAAAGGAAGTAATTTAAAGATAACAGCATCTGAAGGATAAACCTTACATGTACATAATGGATAATAATCACTTTGTACAAACTTCAGTATGTATATAAGCATTGTAAGGAACTTATCTGATTCTGCTAACAATTTCGCCAAGAACCGGGCTGAGGCCTCCACTTCTGGGTCTCGGCGCTTGTTCCCCACCGTTGATACGCAGGCTGGAAAGCAGGATGTACTTCACGGTACGCTCTCTGCAAAGGTAAGTAGTAGTCAGCTGACTCAATCAGCTGACAGTGCAGTGTCAGCTGGTCAGCTGATTACTATAGTTGACGCTTCGGCAGGGTTGAGCTGATGCCTGATTGGGTGTGTGGAGTGCGGCCGGCCACTGATTGGTTGAATGTTGTATTTAAACGCATTGTATGCTTCTAGTCATCGCCCATATTAGCATAGCTGTGGCTAGTTGCTGGGTGTGCACTCTTACCTATTGTACTGCTGTTCTGGATATTGACCCTTGGCTTGTTACTGACCATTCTTGTCTGCTACCTGAACCGACCCTTGCTTGTACCCTGGATCCTCTTGCCTGCTGCCTGGACCGACCCTTGCTTGTTACCTGGATACTCTTGCCTGCTGCCTGGACAGACCCTTGCTTGCTACCTGAACCCTCTAACACATAGGGCTTGATTCACAAAGCAGTGCAAACACTTTGCACGCCTGTGAAAAGCCCTTTATCACGCCTAAACTTAGTTTAGGCGTGATCGGAAGGAATTCGCGTGAACTCCCGCGCGCAAAGTTTTGCGCGCGCTGCGCACCGTGCTTCGCGCGAAGTGCCCATTAAGCCCTATGGAACTTTGCGCACGGGAGCTTCGCGCGAGTTAGAGCACAAAGCGGTGATAACTTTGCTAGTGCAAAGGTTATCACGCCTAAAGTCTTTTAGGCGTGATAACTGAGTTATCACCGCTTTGTGAATCAGGCCCGTTGACCATTGGACTTTGGATTGTCATTATTATAGGCCTCATTCTCATTATCAAAGGTATTACTACAGTTGCTAGAGATGACTCGAACCTCCAATTTTCGGTTCGCAAACCAGGAACGCGAACTTCTGCAAAAGTTTGCAAACTGGCGAACTTCGCGAACCGCAATAGACTTCAATGGGGAGGCGAACTCGAACCCCCTCAGCGTTCTGATTCCCCAGGACTTTCATGAAAAAAGTGGTACAATTAATTTTCAGAACCTTTTTTCCTGTATAGTAGTAGCAGGAGGGTAAAAAACAAGAAGTTTTAAATCAGGATGATACCATTTATTGGCTAACTAAAAAGAATAAGAATAAGCAAGCTTTTGGCCTTGCCGCCTTCAAGACCGAAAGCTTGCTTATTCTTATTCTTTTTAGTTAGCCAATAAATGGTATCATCCTGATTTAAAAATTCTTGTTTTTTCCTGTAACTTACCAAAATGAGCCAAACAATAGTTTAGTATACATTATCATAAAAGTGTCAAACACAAATTATTGTCAAAAATAAAATGTATTAATGACAAACAAAAATAGCTTGCATTTTTAATCAATGCAGAAATATCAAGAAAATGCAGAAATAAATATTTAAGGCAGAAAAAAAAATACAGTACAGAGGTTTACTCCTAAAACACCTCTTTTGTATGGTACACTTTGAAACATGATATTGCACAAAGTGCCACATCGCAGTCCGGGCAATAGACACAGGTCTCCTTGCACATTTTTTTGCCGTATTTGCCCTCTTTTGCACAGCAGACCACACACCTTCTTGTAGGGTTTTGTTTCAGTGTGGTCAGTGGCAAGTGTTCTGGAAAGTGGTGTCCAGAAAGTCGTGCCAGCTTCATGACGTATGACGCCCTGTGCCCCGGTCTAACTGGTGACTCCAGTGAGGGATGCTTCACACATATGGCTTCCGTAAGCTGCCAGACAAAGTTCTGGTGGGGTACAGACCTTTCACAGTTTTCCTTATACAGCACATAGGCATTCCACAAACACTGTTCCAGATGGTGGCAGAATTTTTTTTTGTAATACTTCCGGCTGCTGTTTGCGGACAGCCAGATAGAAAGTCATTGCTCTATCAGCCCTGTCCACAACCCCCATCGTACGGTTATAGTCCAACACCGCTATGGGCTTGGCCACCTCCTGTCTACTTCTCATAGTGGTGCGGGCAGTCTCTGCATTGTGCACCGTGCTGAGGATGCACACGTCCCACTGGTCCCTCCATCTCAGAGCCATAATTTTGCCCTTTTGCCAGACAACAACTTCTCCCTTCTTTAGCTTTAGCTAGGCCGGTGGCATATGGCGACGGTTAGCCCTCACCGTACCATATGCGTCTGTCTTGTGCTGGATCAGGTGGTCAAACAGTTCTGGGAAGCTATAAAAATTGTCTGTCGTAAGACAGTACCCCTGATCCAGCAATGGCTCAATAAGTGTGAGTACAGAGTAGGTAGCACACCCAAACTCTCTGTACTGAGGTGCAAATTTGGTGCCTTTGCCTGTATAAATAAGAGAGTTCCAGATGTACCTGGACTTGGCCTCACAGAGCATGAAGGACTTCACCCCAAAGCGTGCCCTTTTGGATGCAGTGAATTGCACCCAGCTGAGTCTCCCCTTGTATGCCATAAGGCTTTCGTCCACGGTGATGTCTCACTCCGGAACGTAGACCCCCTTGAAATTGGAAACAATAAGCTGGTAGATCTCCCATATCTTCTTCAGCTTGGGAGCGGGATGGGTGGCCTCATCAAAGTCCTCATTGTTGCCGAAGTGCAGGTACTTCATGATGAGGGTGAAGCGGGGCTCGGAAATAACAGATCCAAAGAAAGGAGTTCTGAGGATCTTGTTAGTGGTCCAGTACCACTTCTGCAGCGGCTTACCGACAACTCCCTGGAGGATGATGAGGCCCAGGAACACCCAGATGTCGTCGCAGGTGACAGGTTCCCATTTCCTGCTCCGAGAGAACCTGGGTAGAGGAGCACACCCTGCTGCAGCTCGCTGCATAACGATTGGTCTCCTCTACGATCTTCTGTATGACCTCATCGGTAAGAAATAGCTCCAAGTAGGAAAGCGGGCTGTGGTCACATGCAATCTTCTGCCCAGGTGCCCCTGGGAAAGGGAACCTGGGTGGCGGAGCATGAGTGGGGCTCTCCAGCTCACACCAAGTGCGTGCGACACTCACTGGCTCCTCGGTTTCACCGTCACTGCTCTCCGACTCCGAAGACAGGTCACCGGGAACCTCGCTGTCCGTAGTTCCTCAACAAGCTCCTCCTCGCTGTCGCTTCCCTCCAGGACATCCAGCAACTCCTGGTCACACAGACGCCTCTGGTATGACAAGGCCATGACCCCAAACTGGATACGGGGTCAAAGGTCAGTGACAGGGAAAAAAAATATCCAGCAAAAGCAAGCACACAGAGATCACAGCGTCTTTATAAAGACTAGCAAAACTGCAATATGTACTGTATGTAGCAAAGGCTGGAAAAGGCAGGAAATCACTCAAAGCACAGAAATCAATACAATACAATACAATAACATTTGTAAAGCGCTTTTCTCCCATAGGACTCAAATCACAAAAGGAGAGCTGACAAGCAGACACTGGGACTCTGAAAAGAGGGAGAATCTGTAACGGTTCTGCCCTTTTATAGTGTATACAGGTGTTTGCAAACAACTTTGATTTGCTACAGCATGACTGGATTACATCTTTTGAGTACTGATTTAATCCAATGATGCAATTGATGCGACGGCCAGCAGGGGGAGCATGATCGGCATCAGAGGAAGTGGCTGGGCAGCTCCATCTTCCCTGCACAGCCAATCAGCCCGGAGGAGAGGGAAGGGGAGACCGGGAGGGAGAAGCCTGCAGGCCGCAGCAGGCTGGAGGCGGCGGAAGCGCCGCAGACGGCAGCAGGGCAGCGGTGAGTAGGGGAACTGCTGGACGAGCTGAGCTCATCCAAAACATTTCCAGCAAGTTTAGTCTGCACAAGCTCAGCTCATCCGTAAAGCTAGGCAGGTTAAAAACTGCAAACACTGTTTCTGGCCACAAAAGTGATGGAAAAGATGTTTCAAGGTGTCTAAAACCTGGAGGGGAGCATGGTGGAGTGGTATACATGTCAAAAGTCCAAGGAGAAAATTACGGATTTGACGCACAGCAGGGTTATAATGCCTAAAAGGCAGAAATCACATTGGATTCCTAAATTGGAGGCCTAAAGTGCTTGAAAACATCTTGCAGGTGTATACATGGATCAGGTAGTGTAAATAGTGTACTACTTCACACTGACAGACCAAACTCACTGTGTAACGCACCTCAAACAGATGGCCTGCTGGTGCGCACGATGGCGAGAGCAGGTGATGGCGGCTTTCAAGCCCATATGGTCGGGGTGAGGTAGCTCAATGACAGAAACAACAATGACTGTCCAGCGGATCGAATTTGGTCTGTCCACAATGAAGCAACAACCTTATTTTCTTGGTTGTGCCCCCCAACACACTCATATAGGTCATTGCTTCGTTGTGATACGCAAGCCCCTTTACCGCGGCAAGGTAACGATCACAAAGGGGAATTGACACATGTACATGCCTTTTGTTTTGTTGTTGCAGCCACAGTGCAGCCAGAAAAATTAGGCAGGCATGTACACGCACCAGAAAAATTATTATAGTGGCCGCTTCTAGCAGTGGCCTTGAAAATTTAGGAATCCACCTGGAGTCCTGGACCCTGTTGGTGGTGGCGGAGAAGGCAGTCAAGCGGCCTGCAGGCAGAGTTGCTGTGTGGGGACCTACTTAGTCTTCGGGCAGGCAGTCACACGAAGTGCAGGCAGAGATGCTGTCAGAGATGTTGTGTGTGGGGACTGACTTAGTCTTCGGGCAAGCTGTAGCCCTCCAGGATCCATGTCTCATTCATTTTGATAAAGGTGAGGTACTGAACACTTTTTTTGACCTAGGCCAGTGTTTCTCAACATTTTATTGGTATGCATCCCTTTTAAAACCCTGTACTTACCAAGTACCCCCAGCATAGTAAACATTATCACAAGCACCCCTTGACAAATGTATATTTAATCGTAGTACATGATAATTGGTTCTAAACAATGTACAAGCACTCACTATTGCTTTTAATTAGCTAAAACACTAATTTGGTGTTGTTTAAATAAGATTTATCATTTTCTAAAACTCTAAATTTGTTGTTATTGGTTAAGTATATCAAGCCCGAGTACCCCCTGAGAGCATCAGAAGTACCCCCTGGGGTACGCGTACCACACGTTGAGAACCTAGGACCTAGGCGACTTCTCTTCTCACTGACAATGCCTCCGCTGTGCTGAAGGTCCTTTCTGATAGGACGCTTGAGGCAGGGCAAGCCAGAAGTTGGATGGCAAATTGTGACAGCTATGGACACAGGTCAAGCCTGCGCACCCAGCAGTCCAGGGGTTCATCGCTGCTCAGAGTGTCTATATCTGCACTTAAGGCCAGGTAGTCGGTTACCTGCTGGTCGAGGCGTTGGTGGAGGGTGGATCTGGAAGGGCTAAGGCGAGGCATTGGACTAAAGAATGTCTGCATGTCTGACATCACCATGAGATTGCTAGAGCGTCCTGTTCTTGCCTGCGTGGGCATGGGAGGAGGAGGAGGATTACTGGAAGTGGCACCTTTATTCCGTTGTGTTGTGACATCACCCTTAAATGCACTGTAAAGCATACTTGCCAGCTTGTTGTGCAAGTGCTGCATCCTTTCCGCCTTCTGGTAATTTGGTAACATCTCCGCCACTTTGTGCTTATACCGAGGGTCTAGTAGCGTGGCCACCCAGTACAGGTCATTCACCTTGAGTTTGTTTATATAGGGTTCCCTTAAGAGACTGGAAAGCATGAAAGACCCCATCTGCACAAAGTTGGATGCCGACCTACTAGCCATCTCCTCTTGCTCTTCCTCAGTGATGTCAGGTAAGTTCTCCACCTCCCCCCAGCCACGAACAATACCGCAGGAAAGGTGAGCAGCACAAGCCCCCTGCGACGCCTGCTGCGGTTGTTCTTCCGCCTCCTCCTCAAAGCCACCTTCCTCCTCTGACTTCTCTTCCCCGAACGACTCTTCTTCCTCCTCCCCCCTCCTATGTGATGCCACAGGTGTTGATGATGCCGCAGGCGATGTTTCCAACAACTCTTCCTCCTCTTCCTGTCCACGCTCCTCTACAGCTTGATCC